>NW_015554134.1:404733-415157 GCF_001515605.1 Sinocyclocheilus anshuiensis
GTATCCTAGCCTGAGTTTTGCATGTTGCGTGATTATGAAAGCTTATGTTAACCCTCCTCCTCCCCAGCACCACCTGTAGAGACCTGCTGGGGGGTGGGGGGGTGGGGGGTTCTACATTTCTTGAAGCAGCCTTCCTTTGTTATTTTTGTGTTTGCTCAGCAGCAGTGTAGCAGACCTCGTCCGCCAAAATCAAGCTTATGTATATTTAATAAGCATTCCAAGAAATGCTGGTTGAAATTATCACTCCGAGAGTTGTCATGACTGAACTTAGTTTTTTCATGATGGCATCAAATTATGCCACTGTAGCCCAGTGAGTACTTGCAGCCACCGCAATGCTGCTCAAACCAGTTGTGTATTTGTTTGTTTGATCTTCACCAGATTACAATAGCAGCGAATCTCATCGAATGCTGACTGGATGGATTTCAAGAGATTAATAACTTTGAATAAGCATGTTTGGTTTCATGTCTTCTCTCCTCTAATCCTTTATTGACTGTCCAACCGGTTGGCAAAAAACATTGTGCAATTCCCTTTGTGTGAAGTCTTAAAGAGTGCAAACAAAGATCTCTCACCCCATCACCTCACACACTCGCTCTCTCTTTCCGCGGTTAATGTTACATGAGCTATTGAGATGAGTTTTGACTCAATTAGCACTGGGTTTGTAGAACCAAAGATGCCAAAGTGGAAAACTCTGTCAGGTTCTGATGAATCCGCTGGGCACTTTATGTTTTTCACTGTATTGAAACAAGCGTGCTGCTAAATGCTGTGAAGAATCTGCTGAAGGTAAGTTGTCACAAAGAGCCAGTTATGGCCCAAACAGAGTGGTGCAGATATGATGTCAGAACCCGGAAGACTTACTCGTTCCTTTGAGATTTTCCTACGGTGTTTTATAATGGTGTTTTTCAATTCATGAGTAAAATAAAGCCTTTGGTAAACATAACTGTCTTATCACACCCCAAACTGTCTTATCTAGTTACTTATTAGAAACATTAATTTCAAAAATAAACATAACTGCTTCAAAATTCGTGTTTTCGGTATGGGTGCATACAGTTTACCTTGTAGAACAAAACAGCAAAGTGTCATAACAGCAAAGTAGCAAAGTGCTGATTAGGTCTGTTTTGAAGAATGGCAGCTGGTTTGAGCTGGTTTAAGCTGGTTCTGAGCTGGTTATAAGCTGGTCCTGAGCTGGTTTAAGCTGGTCATTTGCTGGTCCTAAGCAACTAGCTCCTGCTCAGGACCAGCTCATAATCAGCTTATAACCAGCTCAACTAAGGACCAGCTTAAACCAGCTGCCATTCTTCAAAACAGACCTAACCAGCATATGCTATTTTTTTCAACAGGGCGTGTTCTGACGTCATGCCTGCATAACTCTACGTAACCAGGATTTAAAGCTGACGTGTCTAACTTGGCTGCCGATCTACACATCCAACCCAAATGCTGAATCTGACCTTTGCTGCCACCATTCAGCTGGATGTTCAGCCTGCTTGTCTCGTTTCAGAGGTCCAGAAGTCATAGTTTGGGTGAAGACTGGACGCCGCACATTGAGCTCCTCATCTGGGTTGTCTCGAGGCGTCTCAAATGAGTGTGGGGCTCTCGTATCGCCTCAGCTGACCTCCTTGTTCAGGACAGTGATGTATGGGAACCATCTTTCCCAACCCTAAGACACCGCCAGCTTACAACACCTCAACATCTCTCATCCTCTCAGCATGGGACGCGCCTCACATATGGGATCCATGCAGTATAACGACGGGCCATTAGCTGCTGTACCATCACTCTTTACATCATTATTCACGTGTACGGATGTTTCTCCTGTACGGGGGTCATGAGACAGCGCTGTAATGCAGATCGCAGACACGACAGACATACTGTATGCTCTTTTTTGCCAGTTTTTCCCAATCCAGTTTCCAAGCAATCTGAAAAAACATTATTTGTGGTGCTTGCTAAAGCAAAGATCACTGTTATTATTAGCCATACTTAGGGTTAGTGACTTGAACAATCCGCAGTACTACACATTAATTATCCCTCAAATCATGTGCCTCATTGTGGAGAGGTTTACTAGGACTTTTCTAAGAGGTCAGCCTTAAAGGCAAGAAAATCCCTTAGCTCCATACATATCTACAGAGCAGAATAGCATAGAGACTTGTGGGCTTGTTTGAAATGAGCCAATAACTATATATATATATATATATATATACAGTATATAAATATGCATACATGCACATTAATTAAGTACAGCTCCTGTAGAGTCTTTCATAACATCAAGCAAGTATGGTTGAGCTGCTGTTGACCATGCTTGATGCGCTCTGTGTATGTGTGCTGATCAGTGTTTACATGTGAATAAAATCTTAAACATACTTCATTTGTCATGAAATATCAACTTCTTTCATAAGATACCCAGAACACAGTGGCAACCTAAAAATAACCTAGAAACAACTCACAATACCTTAACTACATAGCAATTCCCTGGCAACCACCAACTCCACCCTAGCATTGTGGCGGTGAGTTTTGCCAGCCAAACTAAATAAAATGTAAAAACTGAGCTTTTTTTCCCCATTATTTCTTTTAGAAGAGAGGATATTAATGGTGATCTCTGTAATGCAATTGGAAGATATCAGATTCAAAGTTTCCATAAAATGCTTTGTACTTGTAGAAAACTCTGGCTCACAAATGCAGCTACCGATGAGCACAAAGGAATTAAGTCACATACTGTACTGTACTGTACACTCGCTTCACACTGTAGCTGTCAATCACCTCGTAGCACTTACAACACCTCCGAGACATTAAGGAGCCTGTGTTTGTTTCCTTTGTGTTTGTAAATCTGTTCAGGAAAGGACGAAAGCAAGACAGACAGACGGTAAGACATTCCTTCTGCGTATGAAGTGTCATGTTTCAGTCTGGAACAAACAGTCTCTTGTCTGTGGATGTGCAGAACTGTCCTGGTGCCATGAGGGCTGTTTTCCCCTCGCTCTGATTTGAAGATCACGGTTCAAACGGGGGACACGTTTATATAGATGCTGTCCTGGCGATATCTGAGCGCTTGCCAGTGAAGCAGCCCGGCATTACAGAGTGTCACCACATCAGCTTCTGAAAGAGATAAACATGTTCATGCCATCTAGAGTTTCATACCTGTGCAGTCAAGGCATCAGTTCAGGGAATTTGTGCAGCCGAGCAAAGCCTGATGGGATATTTTTTGCAGTGATTATCTTCTGTATAGGCCCGTTTCACACGGCACATAAGACACTCTTGAGTTTCTACAGCGAGTATTTCTTGGAATTAATAACTGACATAAATTATGACATGGTTAGCAGGATTCGGCCACTGAGAATTCTTGCAAACCTTACCATTACTGAATCTAATTTACATGAGAAGAGAGGCCACATCTGAATCTGAATGGAACCGAAAGCCCAAAGTGTAGCTATGAACTGCTGAAGTCATGTGGATCCTCTGAACAGAAGTGCCGTGTGTTTGTAGCACGCTCTACTGATATTCGCTGCTTTCTCATTGCGTCATTACTGCAAAAGATTGGTTCAAGGCTTTTGCGTGCAGTGTGAAACAGGCCTAATGTTCACAGAGCCGTCCTGCATCTCTGCAAACTTCATTAAAGCCCTAATATGTATCTTATTTAAGGTGAAATTGTAGCAGACTACCATTGTAGAAATGGAAAGCATAAATGTGCAGCATGTTATGGCCAGCTCAACTCATTTCCTGTACTGTGTGCATGGAGTGTCTAATTCAGGATGAGCTGAAGACCTTTCCAGAATATCTGAAATCTGGATTTCTTGATATATACGCAGAGATGCGTTTAGACTTGGTGCCACAGGGCTGGTTTCTTCCAGCGAGCTCCTACCTGTCCTGCCTGCTGCCGGAGGCCATGTGTAATCAGAGGTTTTTCAGACGTGCTGCTGAGACTCTTAATTCTGCCACCAAATATAAAGCTGCATCAGTTTGTGTGTGGCATGACTCTATCATGAAGTCTGCATGCATGCTCAGTTTGCGTCATTAATGCTGCTCGTTTGACAGTCGTTAACTGATCGGACGTAACAATTTTATTGTGGGCTTCATAAAATGCCTTCCTAAAATCTCCATGAATCAGTCCTCGGATTTCAGTCTTTCCAGCGCTACTTCACAGCAGAAGTCTCTAATAAGGAGAGATTTAGATGAGTGCCGTTGGCTTGGATCAGCTGGCTTCCTCCTCTTCAACTGGTGATTTCACATGAGTGGGAAAATGATTCATAAATCCAGCTTACATTCTCGGTGGCAGGCAGCAAATCCCTTCAGTGAGCCTCGGCATCCACGCTGATCTGCTCTGATGAGTGCCAGTGCATCAACAGTGAGCGCTGGGACGCTGCCATGTCAGATAGGATCGCAGCAGAGAGAGCGCAGGCCTCCAAGCCGCTCCTGAGAGAGTTTTTGGCTGCTCCCGATCCACCGCTACAGCGCCGGCCAGAGATAAATCCTGACCGAACAGACGTTTTTAGTAGCGATGAGGTGGCGTTGTAAATCTTTGCCATTTCTTGGCTTTTTGCTCATTTTGTGTGACCAGTATATTTCATGCCTCTGTTGAGAGTTTAGGACAAAAAGAACTGGAAGCATATTTCTTGACATGCAGATCACAAGAACTCAAGTTACCTTTAAAACAATACAGCCTTGCACCAGCACTGCAAAAAATCATTTTCTTACTTGGTATTTTTGTCTTGTTTTCCAGTACAAATATCTAAACATTTTTCATTAGTGATATTTACTAATAAATACTACATATTTTCTGATGAAAATCTGAGTGGTGCTTACCTTTTGCAAAACTTGTTGCTTGTCATAAGCTGAAGCACTTTGCTAGCTGAATCTGAGAAGTACACAGCATTAATGTAATATTACAATTAGCATCTGATTGTAGGGGGTTGTGGCTGATTGTTGGATGATTTCTGGCGTGTTCCAAGAGGGTTGCTTTCTGGCCCAAGTCAAAAGAGCCGACTGTGATACTGTTGAGTAAATGCAGCATGGGTCGCCTCTCCTTCAGTGCTGGATTTCACTAAACGACTTTTAAAATCGAAACAGATTTTAAAACACTAGGCATCATACATTTGCAGACTTTGTAAATAGATACAGAGGAAAAATTGGGCATCACACACTACCAGACTTTCAAGTCGTTCCGATCACAACAAACTCAAATCAGAACATGCACCTTGTTGCTAAAAGAAAACTTGTTTGATATCCTCTGACTGAATGGATCCATGATGTTGCATGATGATGGTGATGATAATGGTAGTGTATTGTAATAATTATAATAATAATGTAATATTGTTTACATTAGAGATCAGAGGTGTGTCATGAGATCATGTTGTCATATAATGTGCTTTGTGCAAAAAAGAGAAAAAAAAGAAAGAAAAAAAAAATCCAGTCCGTACTGTAAATAATGGCAAAAATCTGGGGAAAATCGTGTAGTGTATTCCAGCCTTTAGTTGTTCTTAATGTAGAAGGTTATTTTTCATCATTTATCTGGCATCTTGAAAGAAAATCAAGGATTGACAGCACGCCTCTCCGCAGAATTTGAAGCATCATTCATGTCGTGACAGATGACGATGAAGCATTATTGTGTGTTATGCTGAACTGGGCTGCTGAATCTGTTCCACTGAATGGACTGTTCTGATTCCGCAGCACATCCTGTTCTCTTTTCCTTGGCACTGTGACGCTGGCAGGGCAGATCTCCACCTCACACACCTATCGGGGCGCTTTACAAGAGTCCACAGAGTGCCACAAACAGCCCTGGCCTTTTAATATCACGTCCTGCGAACGTTCGTTTCTCAAGTCCTGCTCTTTTTGCATGCTTAAGTATAACCACATGTTATGCCACGCACGTAATCTTTTCCACTGAAGTGAGTTGGGCTCTGGGAGAGGAGAGGAGAGGAGACAGGCTGTTCTCTGCCATCTATGGTGCTGACTGGCACGGCGGCGGGCACCATTCAAATGTCAGCGTGCAGAACGCAAGCACTTCTCTAAACAAACATGCATACACGTGCATACATGCGGAGCAAGGCACTATTACCCAGCAGCCCCTGGAAGCAGCTTTAGATGTCTTTATTTGACTCAGTGACATCGCTGGCTCTCATTTGTTTCTAGTTTTGATGTATCTATGCAAACACGCCGTTAATCAGAAATTCTGAGTCATGCAACTCGTGCAATTAATTGACGGGCATCCGCTGCATCCTCAGAAATGAGCGAGGATGGGCAGATGCTCTCGTGTCCTCTGAAGTGGCAGATTCAAGAGCAATTTCAGGTGTGACATGATCATTAGACCCTGCTCACACTACGAGACACGACAATACACGACAATAAGCTGAAGCGCAAAAACTTGCATTTACCAAACTTGCATTTCACATTTCAACATGTCGAATCAGCAATAAAATCTGTCCCATAAATGTTGCTCTAATAGGAAGAAAGAAAGTGTATATTTCAGGTTGGTCCAGTTGAGTCACGTCACAAATACGCTCTTTATGTAACAAGTCTAAAACATGAACAATGAACGACTAAAGCATAAATAATTCACAGCATTACAAAAATGTAAAATGAATGTTTGATTTTTGCACTTTCTTGTCTAAATTAGATACCATTTTAGCCAGAGTAAAACTGACTAAGTTGATGAATAGTAGTACATGACAAAATATCGACTAAATTTAAAGAATATTTTGTTCCCTTTCTCTCTTTCTCTCTCTTGCTTTCATTCTCTCTCTTCTCTATCTCTATCTATCTATCTATCTATCTATCTATCTATGACTAAACACTGGTGAACATGCAGTTGTTTTTGCACATGCACAGAATAGGGAAAAGAAAAAAAGGTCTGAAATAAAAATATCAAGTTAATTTCAATCTGGAGTTTTTCATCATAGATTATTTGCAGACATGAATTTGCATTAGTATTGCGTTGGCAGGGTGCATGCAAATGCACTGTCATTTTAAATGCAATGGATGTGTTTGAGGAATTTTCTGTAGTGCCAGCAAGCGTACGTGCAGCAGGAAGCGAGAGGTGAGGGTGGGTCCTGAAACTCAAGGCTGCCCTACCTGCTTTTGCCTGTCTTTGCAGAGAGAGAGAGAGAGAGAGAGAGAGAGTGATTGAAAGCGTGCCAAGTATGAACAGAGTGAGAGACAGGTTCTCGGTCGAGAGGAATTCTGCCTCGACAAAGATCCATCATCACCTGCAGCACAAATCTCCATGGCGACTGGAATGTTTTCTTTAATAATAGGCAAAGCCGAACGTGGAGTTTATCTTCACATAGCCGTTCATACAGACAGCTGTCAGATACATGTACCACAAACACATACCTGTGCCATTCCATTTGTTACAGTTACTAAGAGGAGACATGTGACCATCAAATACACCACCGACCCACTGCCAAGTTCATCGTTCCCGCAAAAAGCCTTTAGGGTACAGCACAATAATGTCTGAGTGCACAATTCCGTGTGCTGAACAAATGAGCTGCATGTTTTGTTTGAATGTTAACGGAAGAGACGGTGAGGCGTTATCTCTTCGCCGAAATGGGAGGAGTTTAGATCGCTCTCTCTGTTACAGAGGGCCTGAGAGACCGGGACGGGCCCTATTGTTCTGCATTGAGACCACGCTGGGCCCTCAGAGAGCCCAGAGAACAAAAGAGCCAGCATTCTTGAGGCTTTTTCTCTGGGCTGAGATCATGAAGGTGTATCCTTGTTGTGCTTGATGTACAGATACCTATACTCTTATTGATGTTTGTCTCAGACGCAAACAATCTCTGCATTATCTAATCTTTGTTTTTCCGGTGTTGTCGATTGCCCACTGCTGGGTAATTCTGCATATTAAGGTGCTCGTTAAAGTTGTAACCGATCCATGTGCCTTTAGCTCTAGTTCCTTCACGCTTTTGTTCGCTATGGGAAAGACACCATATCCCAGAGTCCATTCTGCCCTGGTGAACTGTGTCTTTGTCCCAAAGGAGTCTAGAGGGTTTCTCTCACAGTCTGACAGGGCTCTACCTCATCTGTCAGGTGTGGTCCGCAGGTGAAACGGCACCATGGGAATGGAGTTGTTACAATTGAAGTTAAGAGCACTGCTCTGCATAACACCGCTAGCTCAGTTTAGCAGACAAGCTTTTGTTTTCAAAGCATAAAACAAAGGATACGGGATTGTATGCTATGCCGGTTTCTTTTCCAAATCTGGTAATCACTTCCGTTTCCTGCATGTCTGGAAGGTCGTGTAAGCTTTCTGCAGGTGCATGGGGCATTGCAGGTGTGCATCAGGTACGGCCAACCTGAGCAAAACTGCATGCTGCATTAACTGTCATGCTTCATCTTCCAATCTGCACTCAAATGGGCCAAAAGACATGATACTGAAAACATTCGGAGCTATTTGATATGAAGTAGGCTTAAACTATATGAATCCCATGCAAAATGTAATGCCAGCAGGGCGTGAATTCCCCTGTGTATGATTTCAGGGTGCACAGTCCTGTGGCATGCAATCACAAGATAACAAATGGAAAAGCCTTTGTCCATCAGCCAACTACAGTGATGTAATGCTGTATAGATTATTGGCAGCAACATCCTGACCAAATGTGCCCACTGGCCTTCAAATCATCCTCATAAGAACACAGAGGAACTTGTGTATATTTGGTTTTATTCGGTGCACTATGGCTTGGTTTGCATCATCCAGAGCACCTTTCTGAATCATACAATGACTGTGTGAGACGTGTGAATGAAAGCCCAGAGATGTTGCGTCTCAAGTGTGCCTGTGCACATGCTCAAGGCACATTGTGCTGTGGTGCTCATGTTGGAGACGCAGGGTTGAATTTGGCCTTCCTTGTGTCCTCATTCTCTTGCTCTAGTGACCAAAGCCCAAAAATAAAAAGCAGCAGTATTAGTTTGTGTTCTCCTTCCATATATATATGACTCATTTATGTTTAAAACCTCTACTGTGTAATCAGTATGGTTTAGTGTTGTGCAGTCAGGTAACAGTACCTAATCACTACATCCAGCACTCTACTGCGTGGGAGAGAACAAGTTTAACAGGAACTAGGACCTGACAGCATCAGCCCTGCAATTCTGTTTTTCTTTTCCATTGGGGCTCAGGCCTGATCCCATAATCAGCCTGCCGTCCGGGCCTAAGACAGAGTCCAAACCTCCCAAATCCCATTCTTCGCAACTTGTCCAATAGTGAGAGCTGGAAGCCAACCCCAGATTCAGTTTTCTTGGGCATGTTCCGTTGTTTCCAGTTGAATAGGAAAGTGGCCAGTGATTTGGATGGGCTATATACAGTACTGTACGTAGATCATTGCACATTGTGCGAGTGGACAAGGCTGTTTTTAGCCCGGGAGGACGGCAGCTCGAGCCCCACCCCAGAAACGCTGGCCTTAGGGAGCCAAGACTGGGCAGAGATCAGCGATTGATGTCGACAATAATAAATACACCCACACAGTCTGCGTAAATGCTCACACAAGTGTATTCTGCGGCTCTTTTCCAAGAATACCAATTAGTTCCATTTTGAAAACGTACTTCAAGAAAAACCCTCATCCATCTGTTTCTTGCCTGTTTACTTTCTGCTTCCATAACGAACTGGGAATTAGTGATTGGATCTGTAATTGGATGAAATGATCTGCTTTGAATGAGAGCACAAAGCCTCTTGAGCAAATTCACTGAACAACATAATTCAAATGCAAATCCAGAGATTAACCGTCTCATGAAATATGCAAAGACCGTTTCATATAAATTAAAATCAGAGGTTATATACACAGAAATTCCAATGTGTTGTTATTGATAACATTTCAAAGGCATGACTTTAGAAAAGTGAAGCAATAGAGCAGTACTAAGTCAACGTGACGGACTATCCCTTTCACCGCTGTCACTCACGAATCAGCAGCCTATGATATCATCGCCACACTCCTGTGTTGCATGTGTCGACAGCTTTCACTTCCCCGACATACCCGGATAATGTCCCTTGCCTTTCTTTCCTCCAGACAAGCTCTAGAGAGCAGAAAGCCCATTGGTTGTCACATGCATCTGTCAGTCACATAAGATGTTCCAGTGCACGTGAAGAGGGCTTGGAAGTTCACTTTTCTGTTCTGCATAGTTTTTGAGTTGCCTAATGTGTGGTGTCGGATATTCCTTCAGCCAGTCTGAGACCTTTACCTGTGTCTGTATGCTTTTCCCCTCAAAGTCTTACACACTTTCAAAGACACTCAGATACTTCCCCACATCTGCCTGCGAAAGAGAAGTTTCCCAAGAATTTGAATGTATCAGCCTCTTGGTTAAAATGTCAAAGTAGACAGAGATTCTCGGATTAACAAAAGAGACAGCAGAAGAGGTTATATCATCTTCCTAGTAGTCTAAAAGGGAAATGAATTGTCCTTGAGAACTAATTTTGCGTTTTTGTCATATTTCTCTAGAGAGTGTCTGCCGGGGGGGGGGGGGGGGGG
>NW_015554134.1:415211-421089 GCF_001515605.1 Sinocyclocheilus anshuiensis
GAGGGTGGGGGGGGGGGGGGGGGGGGGCGTGGGGTGGAGTTGGTGGGGTTTCAGTTTTTGGGCCATAATCAAACTTGACAGTTGTGAGATTGCTTGTGTTTGTTTAGGCCATACATATGCATGAGTAAACACGTGTGTGTCATTTTTTTGTTTGTTAGACACGTTAAAATGTTCTGGCTGCTTGGGGGTTCCCAAGGCAGATTTACGGTGAGAACCCAACCCATAACAAACAGGCAGGAAAGCGTGGCATGTGTGAAGCATACTAATGCATCGCCAGCTCCAGTGTCCTGCATCCAGGAGCCCCAGACATGGGGAGGGGCCGCAGACACCAGCGGCTCCTGATGGTGCCTGTACCCTTGGCTTTGCCACTGTGGTAAATTACAGTTAGGTGAGTTAATTTCATAAGGAGAAACAATGCAGCATTGTAGCTGTAGTTGTTGAGGTAATGATGGAGTCGGTTTTTAATGCTAGTTGTTCACTGGGCAGACTGGTGGCCCTCCAGAACATTTCTATTGCATTGGACCAGTTGCTTAATTCCCGTGGTCAGGTACCTGTCTGTGAACATGCCAAGCATCGACTTCACCCCGAGTTATGCGTGAGTGGCCAACCATTTGTGCCACACTCTCATATGCTACTGTATGTGTATGCAATTGAACCAGGGTTTCAGGCGTGGCTGTATGGAGTAATTTAGGGTCAGCCGCAAGGTCGCTAGTTGAAGTGGTTCAAATACCAGTTTAACTTTAATCGTCAATTGCTCAGGCTTTGTAATCTCATTCCCAGAGGACATAATAAATTAGGATTACCGTGTGGTAAGCAGAAACAATATATGTGACTTGTCTGGGTAAGCCAGCCTTTAGTTGGGGAGAAATGGGTCAACTGCCAAAGAGGCGATCATTAAGGCTTGTCTGTTCAAAGCCACAGCCGAGAAGAGACGTTCGCTCAATCTGAGAAAAGAGCAAAGCCTCCGTGTCCACTCCCATACTGCCTTTCACACGCCCACAGTCTCCCTGATCCAAGCCGATCGCTGCCATCCATCTACATTTATTAGCCCTGCCTGACTTTATAGGCTCTCATTGCAAAAGCACACATCACAAATATGACTTATGAAGGGGTTTTAAGAACGGTGCTCCGCTGCCAAAGTGGAGAGCAGGACCTTCTGCGGTAACAGCGAGTACCCATGAGAAGGCTTGTTTTTCTCGCAGTGGATGTGAGTGCTGTGATTTACGGACGTCACAGAGCTGCCCTCGCTTGGCCCGTGAGTTCAGCAGAACTGGTGCTGGTGGAGCCGCGCAGGGTCTCATGGCATCTTTTGAACCTGAATGCATAACGCAGTGTGCTGGAGAGCGCCAGGCGCTGCAGCCTTGGCCGGTACCGTCGCACTGAGCGGCCAGCGGCTAGAGAGGGAGGAGCGGATTGAAGGAAAGAAAAAAGCTGTTGAAAATAAACAGGGTTAATGTGGGGCTCCAGAGGAACTCCAGGCAAATGAGTGGAAAACAAAGACGAAGCAAAATATTTACCAGGAATTAAAGGTGAAGTTAGTTATTTCATGGTTACCTTATATACCCTGATGGCCCCGTTTATCATCATTATCAATAAATGCATCATCCTCTGTTACATGTCTGGGTCAAACTCAGACTCAGGTGGTTTCATCTGCCAAAGTCAGAAATGGGCGGGAGGCATTGCCCTATGAAGATCCAGTTAACATAAACTTTCAGTCTCTGTGGGTGTGTGATGCAACATGGTTTTCCGAACCTCTAGCAAATGGGGCACTGCGGAGGGGTAGGATGATGGAATCCAACAATTTCTGCATCTTCAGTTCCAGCAGCTTTAGGATGGACGATTGATGTCGTCTCCTCCCTCCCGCCTGTGAGAAACATGCCTCTCATTTGCTCTCGATGTATATTCATGTGTGCCACCTCCAATGCCGCAAAGAATAATCTGGCACAATTAACCCAAATCTTCCGCAATCGCTTCATATTGGTGTCTAGACTCGATGCAGGCAGACGTATTATTTTTCCTGCTGGTTGTGTGTGTGATGGAGGCGGGTGGGGGTAAAGTGAGTGCTCTATTAAGGTCTTAGTTTGGCTAATCTCCACCATGTGACGGCGCGCGGGGCTTTGCTGCCATGGAATGCCACAGGCTCTTGTGCTGGGGACAAAAACAGACAGAGGCTTAATCTGCAGGGGTGGCAACGCCACGAACAGCAGTGCTGGGGGAGAGAAAGCTCTCAGGGTTTAACCTGTGGTTATCATCACGCTACCGTAGTCTCTGTCAGACCCAGGGCTCAACCTCTCTCGGAAAAAAATCGCCCCGTTTTAGCAATCACTGTCTACAATGTTTACCATGGCTGGCTTGCAGCGGTCGCCTGAATATGTTGTTGAAATGTTCTTCTTCATGGGAGGCGTATGGGGTTATTCGTAAATAAATGCATATAGATAGAACGTTTGCTCACAAATACAACCAGATCCAAAAATAAATGCATTTGCATACTTCAGCCAGTCAGATTTCAGAGAATTTACCAACCTACTGACCACAAAACTGTTTTATAGCAACGGTTTCAATAGGCATTATTTATTCAGCAAAGTTGCATGGGGTGTGACTAACAAAAATAGTGGCACTAACGTGAATACATTACAGAATCCCTAAGAGGCGATTTTATTTCTTTCTTGTTTTCTCATGATCACAACTTGATTTTTCTGTGGCATTGAAAATGAATAAAATAATGAGAAATAATAATGCAAACAATTATTATTTTTTTTGTTCTGAGAAAAGGAATTATTTTTCTACCGGTTAGAATAAAATAAAAGGGTGTTTAATAACACTCTTTCTGTAGGTCTAATGAGTGCACGTTTTGATAGTAAGCTTTGAAAATAACAATAAACAATGATCACACTTTATGTTCCTCATCCATTTGAAATAAAATGATATTACATCATTTGTTAGATTTTTTTTTTCGTTATGTAGTATAGGCTAGCTTCTGACATTTGATGAAATGGTTACTGCTTCATTTATTCAGAAATAGAAGTAACTTAATAGTATTTGTGTATTTCATTATTTCATTTTGTTAGTCTACAGTCAGTGCTGCCATCAGACAGACTCGGACATCATGAGAAAATAACTTTTTATGTTGAGATCACAAGAAAATTAAGTCATGATAATGAGAAAAGAACACTTATGTCAAGATCACCAGACAATTAAGTTGTGATAAAAAAAAAATAATAATAATAAAAAAAAGAAAAAATAATAATCCATGACCTTGTATTGCTTCTGTATTTCTGATTTTTGTGATACTAGTTCAGCATTTGGAAGTCTGATTTTATTGAGTCAGTTTGCTCAGCTGGTTAATTTTAATGAACTGTTTTAAAAAAAACTTCACTTATTCATTTCAATCATCACTTATTTTTTATAGAATTTACTTCTGTTTGTTTTTGATTCAGTTTTATAATTTAAGTTCTGTTAGTTTAGTGTTTGTGCCTTAGGAGAAGCTGTTTTACCTCTTTTTTCACATTCTGAGTCACATGTAGCTGGTTAAGCTGAAAGTAACTGAGAAGAGAGAGGAATGGTGTGTATGTCTCTCAGCTCCACCCTTCATCTGTCTCGCTCTCTAGTGCTGCACTCCCCGGTCTTAATTAAAAAAAATAATTTCCATTTGCATCACAATGGGCTCCATTAGTGAGCTCTTTTCCATCCGGGCTGCAATGAAAATGTAACATCTCTCGGATGAGCTGCAGCGGCGGGAGCCTCTTACATCATTTGTAGGAGAAAATCCAGCCGGAGCAAATCCGCTGGAGAGGGCCTGAGTGCGGGCCGGTGCAGAGGGGCAGGAGGGGGACCCCACACACCCCCCTCGTCCTCTCCTCAGCTGTCCTGCTGTACAATGGCCTGAGCATCTTTTGTAGAATTAACGGTTTGTAGGAGCAGCGGAACAATGTATGAGAAGAGAGGAGCACGGGGTTCCCACACACAGCCTCCACATGCCCACACACACACACACACACACACACTCACACTCACACACACACGCAGCATTATATATATATATATATATATATATATATAATTATATATGATAGGTAATAATGGAGCAACACTTTTACAAATTTAAAAAGTTAAATATTTTCACTATTATTTACAACAGAATTTCTGCATTTTCATGGGTTTAAATAAAATATTTTTGTTATGAGACAATAAAAACAACTCAAAACTTAAAACACAGTTCACCCCTCACGCATGTTATCACATCCGTCAAAAACTTATGCAGGCTGTCAGCTGGAATATTAGAACTAAAACCATCAACATAACACACTCATGGGCATCAATCACTCAAGCACTGAATACTTGCCGCCGGATTGTAAGGTAGTAAATAATTAGTTCAAATCTACATCATATGAATATCACAACATCGATGTCTGTCAAAAAATAACGTGCACGATACACTCTCATATACTGCTACATAGATTCAGGAACATGGCGGGTGATCTTCTTAGTTGATTAAAAGATTAAGGCAGTTATCAAAGTGTGATAAAATGTTTTTAATTTTCCAATAAAATATCAATTTTAATGTGATTTATTTATGTAGAAAGCTTTGTCTAAAACACACACACACTCACGCACACACACTCACACTCACACTCACACGCACACACACAGGTTTGTTTTTGTGAAAAGTAGGGACATCCCATAGGCGTAATGGTTTTTATACTGTACAGACTGTATATTCTATTGCCCTACACCAACCCTACCCCTAAACCTACCCCTCACAGGAAACTTTGTGCATTTTCAGATTTTCAATACACTCCATTCTGTGTGATTTATAAGCGTTTTGAAAAGTGGGGACATCCCATAGGCGTAATGGTTTTTATACTGTACAGACTGTATATTCTATTGCCCTACACCAACCCTACCCCTAAACCTACCCCTCACAGGAAACTTTGTGCATTTTCAGATTTTCAATACACTCCATTCTGTGTGATTTATAAGCGTTTTGAAAAGTGGGGACATCCCATAGGCGTAATGGTTTTTATACTGTACAGACTGTATATTCTATTGCCCTACACCAACCCTACCCCTAAACCTACCCCTCACAGGAAACTTTGTGCATTTTCAGATTTTCAATACACTCCATTCTGTGTGATTTATAAGCGTTTTGAAAAGTGGGGACATCCCATAGGCGTAATGGTTTTTATACTGTACAGACTGTATATTCTATTGCCCTACACCAACCCTACCCCTAAACCTACCCCTCACAGGAAACTTTGTGCATTTTCAGATTTTCAATACACTCCATTCTGTGTGATTTATAAGCGTTTTGAAAAGTGGGGACATCCCATAGGCGTAATGGTTTTTATACTGTACAGACTGTATATTCTATTGCCCTACACCAACCCTACCCCTAAACCTACCCCTCACAGGAAACTTTGTGCATTTTCAGATTTTCAATACACTCCATTCTGTGTGATTTATAAGCGTTTTGAAAAGTGGGGACATGGGGTAATGTCCTGAAAAGTCACCTTCTCCTTGTAATACCTGTCATACCTTTGTCATTATACAAATTTATGTCCTCATTTGTCACAAAAACGCGCACACAGACACACACACGCACACGCACACACTCGCACACACACGCACACGCACACACTCGCACACACACGCACACGCACACACTCACGCACACACACACACGCACACACGCACACACTCGCACACACACGCACACACACTCACATACACACTCACGCACACACGCACACGCACACACTCACGCACACAGGTTTGTTTTTGTGAAAAGTGGGGACATCCCATAGGCGTAATGGTTTTTATACTGTACAGACCGTATATTCTATTGCCCTACACCAACCCTACCCCTAAACCTACCCCT
>NW_015554134.1:421099-435903 GCF_001515605.1 Sinocyclocheilus anshuiensis
AGTGTGTGTGTGTGTGTGTGTGTGTGTGTGTGTGCTTGTGTGTGTGAGAGAGAGTGTGTGTGTGTGTGTGTGTGTGTGTGTGTGTGCTTGTGTGTGTGAGAGAGAGTGTGTGTGTGTGTGTGTGTGTGTGTGTGTGTGCTTGTGTGTGTGAGAGAGAGTGTGTGTGTGTGTGTGTGTGTGTGTGTGTGTGCTTGTGTGTGTGAGAGAGAGTGTGTGTGTGTGTGTGTGTGTGTGTGTGTGTGTGTGAGTGTGTGTGTGCGCGCGCTCTAACCAGACCAGCTGATTTAATTATGAATTCACTCTCTGTGGAGCTCTAAAGTTTCCCTCCATTTTCTATCCATACTAAAGCGCCGTAGTGGTTTTAGATGCAATCTCCAAACCTCAAACTATTACGTTTGTTCATACTTACAGTTGGGGATTTGAACAAATCCCTGATAGATATGAATGATATCTCATATCAGAAGAGGTCTGCGTTTGCTGTAAATCATCAGAACTGAGTTTTGTCTGGTGGGTCAAGTCTCACACAGACAAGCACCACACTAATGTTGTCAGAGGTGTTCTCTTAAAAAAGTGAAATGAGTTACTTTGGAAGAGTTAACTTAAGTGAAAAGGAAGCTAATAAGTGACCAGTTTGGAAAAGGCTACATAGAAACTAACGCCGCACACAAAACTGCACAAGAGAGGCGTGACTCACAACAGCATATTCTAAAAATTATAATAATCCAAACCACTTTCCTATCCTTGTAAAAAAACTAAAAAAAATAAGTGCACTTAATTGTATTAAATGTGCACTTGTAGTGAACTTCAAATAACAAAAAAAACTGTACTTGCAGATTTAAAAGCATGTTTTTAAAAGATGTACTTAATAATATACAAATATTAATGAAATAAAAATAGTACTTAAAAAAGTACACATTCATCTTCATGTTTCCAAAGTACACTGTTGTAGTGTGCACTTTGTAATAATGCCAAATGTGGAGATGTGTGATTGTTCTCTCAGCATCTGTAAAGGATTACTCATCATTACAAGAGAATATCTATTTCCAGAGCTATGAAATCATTTCCATGCTCTCTGCACTACTTGGACTCTGTTGTGTGTTATTTTGTGCATAAACAGATGCAGAGGTTTGATGGCCCATCTGAATCCCTCTCTGATCTTACCATAGACGCTTTGTGCCCATTTAAAAGTCATTGTTATAAAGATCTGCACTGCCCTGGTTCTGAATGTTTTTAGCATGCTGCTGGTGGTTTCTAGAGCTTTGTGACTGTCCCAAGTCAAAAATAACCTCTATGATACTCTGGCCTCTAGATGTTGCTCAGTTCCTTCTTTTAAAATGAGTCTACTTTTTTTTTTTATCTGTTTATCACTCTTCAGGTGGGACGAGTTACGTGCCAAAGTTTGTTCGAATCCCAAACCATAAATATGACAGTGATGCTGGCCTTGGCAAACACCACTAAATCACTAAGGATGTGTCTTGTTATTGGCTGCTTATAAAGATTGAATTCATTTAAAATCTCAGAGGAGGTTTTGATAAGTCATATTTTCACACACTTCCCTCTTGAGCTTAAAGGGACAGTTCACCCAAAAATTAAAATTAGCCCATGATTTACTCACCCTCAAGCCATACTAGGTGTATATGACTTTCTTCTTTCAGATGAATACAATGGGAGTTATATTAAAAATGTCCTGGCTCTTCCAAGCTTTATAATGGCAGTGAATGGGTGTTATTTTTCAATAGTCCAATAAAGCGCATCCATCTATCATCAAAAGTGCCTCACACGGCTCCAGGGGGTTAATAAAGGCGTCCTGTAGCGAATCAATGCGTTTTTATAAGAAAAAAATCCATATTTATAATTTTATAAACAGTTTTCTCTAACTTCCGCTAACTGTCGTACGCACGTTCATTCCGGCGGATGACATAGCATAAGCTCTGGTGAGAATATGCTAGTCTCGCGAGAACCGACGTTTGTTTCGTTTGGCTTATATTGAAATCCTCCCGACATTTTTCTTTACAAATCCTCGTTTTGTACTAATAATTCATGAGCGGTGTTTTGCTTTGCTATCTCCGCTGCGCTTCCGCATTCGTCACTTCTCACTGGAGCTTACGCTACGCCTACGTCATCCGCCGGAACGGCATTCTATTGTGAACGCTAGAGATTACTGTTTATAAAATTTTAAATGATAAAATTACAACATTTTAAATATTTATTTTTTTCTTACAAAAACGCATTGATTCTCTACAGGAGGCCTTTATTTCCCCCCACCGGAGCCGTGTGAGGCACTCTTTTTTATGATAGATGGATGCGCTTTATTGGACTTCTTTTGGACTATTGAAAAATACCACCCATTTACTGCCATTATAAAACTGGGAAGAGCCAGGACATTTTTTAATATAACTCCGATTGGATTCGTCTGAAAGAAGAAAGTCATATACACCTAGTATAGCTTGAGGGCGAGTAAACCATGGGCTAATTTTCATTTTAGGGTGAACTATCCCTTTAAAACTTCCCAAAGTAAGATTACACTTTATTTTGATAGTCCCCTTTAGACATTCTGTTGACTGTAAGTAACTTTGAAACTACATGTCAACTAACTCTCATTTCTTTTGACGATTCTCCAACAGACATTCAGCTGACTATAAACAACTTTGCAACCACATGTCAGCTTATTCTGCTAACCAAAATAACAAAATAACTGTGATCGTGTCAGTAAAAGACGATCGGTTGAGTGAAGTGCGCCACTCTCGCTTGGCAATGTAGTGACGTGAATGGGGTCCAAGACTAATGCAGGCCTTCAGCTGTTGCCAGACTCCCGCCTGTTGGCTTGGTCATGATTCCAGGTGTCTTCAGCTATTATGGAAATATGACAGGTGTGATCTATAGCGGCGTGTGCTGGACGGGTGATAAGTAGCGCCACCTGTCAGGCTAATGCACCGCTCTGAGTGATGTTTTACTGTGTGAATGTACACATGGCCTGACAATATCCAGAGATCACCTCTGGGGCTGACCGTCATATTGGCCGTCTGCAGAATAAGGTTTGGTAGAAGGCTAAACATACTGTGGCAGTTAACATGTCTCTACAGCGCTAAAACCCTGAGTCTTCTACAAGCCCTCTTTGACACCGCATGTAATGAGGATAGATAGTAGCTTCACCAGCAAAAAACATAATGCACACAAATATAAAGCTAAAGCTACAAAGAACATCTAAGCCAAACAGTTGAATCGACATCAACAGGAACAGGATATGGAATAATAACCAGGGGTGAGAATCAGATAGTTAACCAGCAGAAGTGTGGTTATTGCAGCGGTCGGTTCATCTGTGTACATCGCTAACCCAGGTCTCTCAACTTTCAGCACGTGATATTGATCTTCTCCTCAAGCTAAGCTGTAGGATAAAGACATAATAAACATATGTATTCTTACAGTACATGAATCTAAGAAACTGGACAACAGTAAGACAAAGTTCTGAATTTATGTAAAGAAAATAGCAATAATGAATTCTGTTAAAAATGAAAACACTTGCTTATTAGCATGCATATTACTCGGATACTGGCTGTTTATTAGTACTTGTGAAGCACGTATTAATGCATGACCATATTATAGATCCCTTAACCCAATACAGTTTTATTGTAACCCAATACTGAACTGGGTTGCTGTGTCTGTAATACTTACGGATGACGAGTTAGAGATGAAGCCCATGTGCCTAATAGTCAGTCACACTCATTTCATCCTCAAGTTCCCAAATGCACACCCTGATCTAATGGGATTCAGGCATCACATCTGCATCTGATGTGTAATGTGTGATGTGAATTTGTTTCCCATGCTGGTACAGCAGTGCCTGGGCCTAGAGCGGGCACGGCGGGTGTCCACCAAACAATGCCACCCATCTGATGACTGATGAGCCCAGCTCAGTGCCGATCAATCACCACAGAGCCGCAGGTCCAGAGATCTGTCAGGAGCCTCTTATAGCCAGTGATCCGGCTGCATGCTGCAAATCACTTTACATTTAGTGCTGCTTTACAAAAGCAAGTGTTTGTTCTAGAGATTATGGCGATTGATTTCAATAGCAACCAGAGGTGAATGTCGCTACGGCTCCTGTCTACTTGAATGCCAAATCAGCTATGAAATTAGCTTCTTAATACAAATCAGAGTAAAAACGGCATTTCTCTGCTCAAGCACAGTCTGGGGTAAGCGCTGTTGTAGAAACCAGATGCGAGTATCTCTGTTAACTGAAAGTCGCCTCTTGCATTCGTACAGCATTCATGATTTCTCCCAACGAGAGGCCTGTCTCCTACCATCTATGGAGAAAATAAACCGTGCTAGGGTTTGGTTTCACTGCAGTGAAATCCGGTGTAATTTGCGAGGTTTTAAAACGCAGATGGGTGGAAGTTTCCAGATCGTTCTGACCTACTGTTGAATCCTTGCCCGTGTTTCTGGAGATGAGCGCAGTAAAGCTGAACAGCAGCTCAGAAAACACTTGTGTCAAATTGAGTCAAGATGTACGCCCCGTGTGCTGCCAGAGAAAGTGTTCACCCATCAGTCATCGGCATGAGGCTTCATCTGTCAATCACTACGACAAATGAGGAGTCCAGGAACCCAGCGGCGGCGTGCTGGAATCACGAGCGAAGGCCGCGGTGCATCAACAAGAGGCCTCATGTGTCGAGACGAAGCGAAGTTTGGATCACGTGTGAAGGGCAAAGGCAACTGTTTCAGTTCCACAGAAGGTGACCACTGGCTCAAACACAGAAACCCTCAGAGAGTCACTTCAGCCAGCTTTACAGTGCATTATTATACCCAACGTCAAATTTTCATTCGTGAAACAAAAGCAGAACAGATTTCTGGGTGAATCATTCGTAAAACCAGCAATTTATGCAATAATGCTTACGTAATAATGGTACTTAAGAATGGTTTAACAAATGATTTGCTAATGATTTCTACAGAAATTTGGGTAACACTTATTAACTAAAAGTTTTCCCTCAATAAACTCCTAATTACTGCTTATTAATAGTTAGTAAGGTAGTGAAGTTTAGGTTTGAGGTAGGATTAAGGGATCTAAAAATGGTCATGCAGAATAAGGCATTAATATGTGCTTTATAAGTACTAATAAACAGCCAACATGCTTGTAATATGCATGCTAATAAGCATCTAAGTAATCAGTGATAGTGTTCCCTAATCTGAAGTGTTGCCCAAGTTCGCTCCCCCATCATTATGTAGGAATGGTCGTGTGAACGGTTCAAAGAGAAAAGTGCTTGTGTTTGATGAATTGAGGATCTACAAACCAACTCTATATGGTATGATTCCTCGTGAGCAGTGTAAAACCGAAAGGGCTTTCTCAAAGCTTGAGGGGAGGGGGAAATGTCAAGGCTGCGCAGAACTGAAACTCAAGATCTTTCTACTTACTCGAGGTTTTGAACGGCTGCTCTTGTTGGAATGAATCAGCGTTTTATAACCCGGTTCTGGAGCCTGTATTTTCCCTCGCATTCACAGGAGGAAAGCTTCATATCTGTACTTTTCAAATGTCATATGCCTTGGAATTGTGTCTGAGTATTTCCCATGGGCTGCTTACACTGGAAGCAGAGCAGACTTTCCCTTTAGCACTGATCTAATTCATTGTTATGTGACTTTTAAAGGTTAAGGTTTTGGAAAGGGTAAGCTGCTTCTGCATCAGCATGCTGTCTGGGAACTAGTGTCGGGGGAACGCATTACAAGTAGTGTGAGTTACGTAATCAGATTACTTTTTTTCAAGTAACTAGTAAAGTCACGCATTAGTTTTACATTTACAACAAAATATCTGAGTTACTTTTTCAAATAAGTAACGCCAGTTACTTTGTTTTCCCATGTATTGACTGACAGTAAAGAGCAGAGACAGAGTCACTTCCTTCAGCCTGGGCCTTATTCATTTCACTTTTGGTTGACGAAAATATTTATTTTTAATAAACAAAAAAAAATAAAAGTTATAAGCATGCCCAGCCCAGGTGACAAAAAGTAACGCAAAAGTAACGTAATGCATTACTTTCCATGAAAAGTAACTAAGTTACTTTTTTATGGAGTAATGCAATATTGTAATTATTGTTTTGTTTTTTTTTTACAATTTTTTACATTTTGTAATTATTGCATTGTAACTTTCCCCAACACTGCTGGGAACGGCATGCCAGAGCCTTTCAGTATCTTCGAAAGTCTTTTTAAACAAACTTTGTACAAAGGTGATTCTCAACTATGTTATGAAAGATATAACAGAATAATATGATATACTAATGTACTTCATGCAATATATGTGTAAAATGTCCATAAATTGGAATTCCCATTCTATACAATGTATCTACATATTGCATCTAATTTGCATATTAATGTGTTCTTTGGGCAAACCATAATGAAAAAAGAAGTGTTATAATGGGAGTAATAAATTTGCAACATTTTCATAAGAATATCTCATATTTCATAGGAATATTGATCTATAATTTCTTGTTGTGTCTCCCCAAAATGCCTGATTAACAGCCGTTTGTCCTGGTGTCCTCTACAGAAGACATGTATGAAAATTACGCCCGGTTTCGTAACGAAAAGTCATATTCCGATTTGAAACCCCATCACATTTTTCTGAGATGTTTATTCACGACAAACAATTTGAAAATTAGCCAGATTTAAATGATAATTACAAAACATTATCATATTTCCCTAAGAGTGCTAAATTTGATCATTCTGTCGATATCAGTCATATTTAAAGACCAAGCAGAAGGAGTGTTTATTATGATCTAACCTCCGAACATTTGATCTCTCTAAAAAGCCCTGAATGTGCCCTGAACAGGACATCCAGACTAAAACTGCGGCATGTAGGGTCTCACTAAAATATAATGTCCTCGACAGAGGACAGACGTCTATGCCTGGGTCCCAGGAGGATATAACTTTTTGTTGTTGTTGTTGTTATTAAAAATAAATAAGCAAGTCCAGCCCAGGTGACAAAAAGTAACGCAATGCATCACTTTCCATAAAAAGTAACTAAGTAACAAAATTAGTTACTTTTTAATGGAGTAATGCAATATTGTAATTAATGCTTTTTTACAATCTTCAATTTTGTAATTATTGCATTACTTTTAAAAGTAACTTTCCCCAACACTGCTGGGAACAGCATGCCAGAGCCTTTCAGTATCTTCGCACTAAGTCTTAGCGGAAGAAGAGAATAAGGGGAAATGTGTTTGACATACGCTGCCGGGGAGGCAGGAACAGCAGGATACGATTAATGACCGCAGAATACGATTGTTACAATATGGCCTCCCTTTCTGCTGGGCTGTCATATTTCACAGCCTGGTTTCATTCGTCGGTTTTTGTTTTTTCTCCCTCCTTTCATGGCTCCCCCTCTCTCTTTGTATTTCTCGGTAAGCGTCATTGATATGCAGCAGTGTGTTCCTGGAGCAGACTCTGTTCTCATGGCCGGCCTTTAAAACAGCTTGGCGCTGACTCACGGGTGCACAACTCTTGTAAACATTCAGCTAATGTTTCGGAGCGGAGTTTTACTGTCGCAGACGTTCCTGAAGTGCACATATGACACAGTGAGGAAACATTTCAAGTGTTACAGCGAACACGGTGAAACCGGCGCATAACAAGTGCATTTCTAAGCCTCTGTTTTTGCTGATTGGCCGTGCAAGTGACAGCTGTTTGTTTAGCTTGCCCTCCATGTTACAGACCTGATGGTTAATAAAGTGTAACCGAGCCCCGATAACCCCAAACCAGGTTTTAGCATGCCGATTTGTAGTACCACAAATAAAAGACGGCTTTAAAGACGTCTGCGAGGGTTGGGGGGCAGAAATCTGGCAGCCAAATGTTCCTGGTTCCAGCAGTGATTAAGTAAGTCAGGGCTTCAGAAAGCTGGATATCTCTGCGCATGAGCGCGGCTGTGTTTGTTGACACATTGAGGAGAGAGTTTCAGTGTTTTCGCACTGTTCATCAATCTTTACAGCGCATTATTCAGGAGCCAGAGACAATATAATCATGTTAACTATGCTTCTCACCTCGCGCTCGTTTGTTATCACCACAACTTTCTGTTTAGAGCCATTTAGATATGTTCAGGTAAAGAAGTCTGACGAATCTGACGAAAACAATGTCTGGCTCTTATTTTATCCCAGAATAAGAAGAAAAACATTTTAAGTTTCGGTAACACTTTATTTTAAGGTCTCCTTGTTACACTTGTTACATGTACTTACTATTATAATAACAATTAATAATGCATAATTACATGCAAGAAAACCTAACCAAACCCTAACCATATAGTAAGTACATGTAGTTACACTTGTATAATTACACTGTAACAAGGACACCTTAAAATAAAGTGTAACCGAAGTTTTTTTTTTCATGACATTTAAACCATCAAAAAATCTAATTTCTGTAATGCGTCTGGATGTACTTCTTTATGTAACGACTGTTATTCTCATTATTACCCTGGATGCTATCTATTAGTATCCATTGTAATGACTGAACTGAATGAATGATGTGTGCTACTAATGTGTTTTTCGTTTGGTTTGTATGTCTAACCTGATCTCACGGAAAAACTAGCTATTTTTAGAGGTGGCGATTTCGTATGAATTTGTAGAATTTGAATCATATGAAAAAGTAAAAAAAAAAGTTTTTTTTTTTGGAAAGGTCCACCCCTAAACACAACCGTCACAGGAACATAAGCAGATCATATGAAAACGTATGAATTAGGCACCAGTTCGCCAAAATGTAAAATAGTTACGAATTGTCATGAGATTGTGTTGATGTGACCATTGCATTATAATGTAGATGTTCTTGTTGTTATTGTGTTCATTGTACTCTTGCTGTACTCATGTTTTTAGTATATTAGCAATGTATCTTCAGCATCTATTTAGTTATTTCCAGGTGAAGTATAAGCTGCACATGATGTTCTTTTGATTCACCCATAGAGTAATGTTGAAATTTAACAACTGAAAACTCAAAACATGAGAAAGTTCAAATGTGTGTAAAAATGTATGCATATACAATTGCAGACAAATGTATAAAATGTTAATGTACAGATTAAATATAATGTTTGCATTCACTCTCTGCACTGCTGGGATTTCACAGGAGAGCAGCAGAAGTTAAGCTGACGTTGCACACAGACAGAAAGTGAGAAGACGAATCCAGCAGCGCTCGCGGATACTCCTCTGGCTGTGTTCTTTCTGCTTTGGACAGATGTATGTGTTGAACATATGGTGCTGCTCGTATCTGTGCGATGATCCACACCTGTTCCACACAGCTGCCCCGCAAAGCTCTCCATTCGCTCCAGCTCTGTGTCTGAACACAGCTGCAGTGCATTCTGGGGGCAGCCCGCAGGGCACAAATGTCTCCTGATTAAAAGCCTTCAGGAAGAAACAAAACTCTTATTTAACATGGCGGTATGCTGAAGTGTACTTTTGGATCTGCGATGTCAAAATCAAGAGTTGCTGTCCTCCAACCCATTCCTGGATGAATATACAGTATTTCTGCTTAGAAGAGAATGAGTGACCAACTGCAAAAAATAATTTTCCTACTTAGCATTTTTGACTTGTTTTCTAGTACGAATATCTAAACATTCTTGAATCAAGGTGCATTTACTTGAGAAGCAAAATTACTAAAGTCTTGTTTACTGAAAAATGTATCAACATTTTGTTAGTTTTTGTTTAAAAGAAGAAAAAATATCTGCCAATGGGGCAAGAAAAATAATCTTAATTTAAAGACAAAACAATATTATTTATCTTGCCCCATTGGCAGATATTTTTTCTTCTTTTAAACAAAAACTAACAAAATTTTAATAAATTTTTGAGTAAACAAGACTTAATATCTCAAGTAATTTTGCTTCTCAAGTAAATGCACCTTGATTCAGGAATGTTTAGATATTTGTGCTAGAAAACAAGTATCAACATTTTGTTAGTTTTTGTTTAAAACAAGAAAAAATATCTGCCAATGGAGCAAGATAAATAATATTGTTTTGTCTTTAAATTAAGCTTATTTTTCTTGCCCCATTGGCAGATATTTTTTCTTGTTTTAAACAAAAACTAACATAATTTTGATACATTTTTCAGAAAACAAGACTTAAGGCCCGTTCACACCAAGCACTATAACGATAAAGATATCGTTCTAAAACTCGTTCTCAATATTAAAGAATAGCAGAGTCCACACCACAACTATAACGATAAAGGCACAGAGAAACGATATCGTTGGAATCACGTTCAAAACGATCTTTTCCAGCTGATGAACGATACAAACACTGACAGCCAATCAGAATCCGTCCTGCTGTAACGAGCTCGAGCATTTAATCTAGCGCTTAGAATAAACCGACGATATCGTCCGCTGGTGTGGACGCTAATGTCGTTATCTTTATAGTTATCGTTCTTGGTGTGAACGGGGCTTTAATCTCTTACGAAAATCATTTTTTGCAGAGTATATTTTGAAATGGACATCCAAATGGACGAACACACTACTTATCATATTATCTTGCCATACTAGCTAATAGCTGGATTGATGAAAATCTACTTTTTGTTATTATTACTAATCATTATTGCATCGTCACATGTTGTTTCAGAACAGATACAGATCAACTGAGATATTTACTCTAGCTGTAAAATATTATCAGCTGCTTGGTTCTGGCCTTCAAAGAGGTCCTGAAGTGAAAGAAACAAATCTCAGTCTTTGCCTCTTCATAGTCATTCCTCTTAATCATTTGTCTTTATGGGATGAATCCTTCCTTCCTTTCACATTCATACTGTATGTCATGATTATTCATATTACTGTCACCATTGTGAGCTTATATGCCTATTTCATTATGACACTTACTGTACTCTATGTTGTTGTAATCAGTGTCTCTGCTAGTGTGTTTATGTTGTATGTTTTTATTGCAGACCAATTTTTCTTGGTGAGCTCATAACAATAAAGTACTGAATCTTGAATGACTAGAAGAAGCAGCCTGGTCTGAACCAACTTTCCTGCTAAGGGACTTTGATATGGCCCTTCCCCGTTTTATT
This sequence comes from Sinocyclocheilus anshuiensis, assembly GCF_001515605.1. Taxonomy (NCBI): domain Eukaryota; kingdom Metazoa; phylum Chordata; class Actinopteri; order Cypriniformes; family Cyprinidae; genus Sinocyclocheilus; species Sinocyclocheilus anshuiensis. Next base: position 432,088 of record NW_015554134.1, read on the forward strand.
GTTGTCTAATCACTTGGATAAGGAATTAGTTCACCCAAAAATGAGAATTAGCTGAAAATGTCCTCAAACTCTACATGATGTAGCATTGCATCACTTGCTCAACAATGGATGCTCTGATGTTGGATGAGTAAATTAAAGTGCTGGTGTGTTAATGTCACGAACATCCCACAAAAAGTCATCACAGACGATTCAGGCTTGAAAAAGACATCTTAAAGCAGAGGATATTTTCAATATCTTTCTTTTTATTGCAAACAATATGATACAAAAGATAAGCTTCTTTTAAGACGGTGGCATGTTTTACAGTTTTTCTTTACGACATTAAAAAACAAGGGAAAGGAAATAAATGCTGGTGTTTTTCGTAGAGATGCAGCCAACAGCCTGCAGAAGTCGACATGTTTGAGAAACGAAGATCCAGTTGTTTCTATAAAAGGTTTGATCAGGTCTCACAATTAGAAGTCAACTCGATTAACATTTTAAATGGAAACATTAACAAATGATAAATAAATGAGATGGTTAAAGTTGGCACTACAACTAAATCGCAATCATCTCCGGAAACATTTTTAGTCACAAATTAGTCATACGAAGCCCGAGTAAATGATAAAACGCAAATAGTATTACTTTCAAGTCAAATGAACGCTAATGAATAAATTAAAGAGGTTAAGACTGGAGGAATGGTCGAGCTGCGGAGGGCACTTCCAGCAGTGTGATCTCTGTAGGCACAGACGGACTCGAGAGGCAGTTTCCACAGAAGCAAGAGCTCAGCTGATATGGCAGACGCTTAGGCACGGACTCTAGAAGCATTCGACTGTACATCTGACAAATCAACAGGCTTTGCCCAAGTTTTAAGAAACCCCCACAAATATATACAGAGGAGAAATATCAGGCAAACGAGTCTTTACAAAAACATCACCGGGGCGAAGACAGCTGCGTGTAAATCCCAGACACAGCTGAGGAAAACACACGCGACACATACACAGTACATACTAAAATAAGTATCTGGAATCTGTCCTCACAGAGGATTTCTCTTGTCTCATTATATCTAGAAAAATATAATCAAGGCACAGTCGGGAGCCATTCCGTTCGTTTCAGTACTTTTCCAGCGTTCTCCCACCGGGCTTCGACCCGGCTGCGGGTGTCCCTCAGGGCCTGGACAGCTGGGTGTAGACGGGCTGCTGCTCCCAGTGCTGCGGCACCGTGTCGGGGATAGGGCTGTATATGGGCCTCTGGCTGGGGCTCATGTAGCTGAAAGCGGGGTACTGGCTGTAGTAGGAGTTGGCGGGACTCTGGTGCTCGGCGTAGTCGTACTGCGCGCGGCCGATGGAGGGGTAGGAGGTGCTGTAGTGCTGCAGGTTGAAGGAGCCGTAGGCTACATGCTGCGGAGAGCCCTGCTGCTGCTGGCTGTAGTGGCTGGGACTCAGCTGCTCCGTCTTGATCTGCGTCCGCTGCTGGCCTTGGCTCTGCTCTCCACCATTGGCCATTGACGGCTGCTGCTGCTGTTTGGAAATCCAGGCCCCTCCGGCCTGAGTGCTGAGCCCGTAGCCGGCGGGGTACGCCTGCGTGCCGCCGCTGACCCCCGGGTGTCCGTGAGGAGGCAGGTACTGGTCGAACTCGTTGACGTCGAACGGCTCCATGTTGGAGATGACGTCACTGCTCAGCTCGCCGATGTCTACGGCACCAAAGTCGATGCCCTCCTGCAGCGGACGGCCTTCGCGCTTAAGATCCGCTTTGCTGGACGCCAGGTCCGTTTTGGGGGTTGTGGGAGGTGTGGGGGGACCCTGGGACTGACCTGAACAAGAATGAAACCAAATTGAGCTACGCAGTTCCAGAATTATGTTGCTGACGCAACCAGAAGGCTAATAAAGATACACAGCGAGGTTAAGAAGGCCAGATAAGATTTATGAGTTTGCCTGCGGGCTCCAAACGAGGCATTACATAAGGAGCTGCCGCTAAACGTTTTCAAGGGTGCTCTTGGTGCCAAGGGGACTCGCATGCCTTTTCTGCTTGAGAGTCAAGTACCTGAGTGGTCTCCCGGAGAGTGCGCTTCGCCCAAGCTGGACGCGGGAGAGTCGGCCTGCTGCAGGGCTTTGAAGATGGCATTGGGGGAGATGTGGGTCGGCTCGCCGTCCTCGCTCTCGCTCTGGCCGTTCTTCACTGATTTTCTCCGTCTGGGCTGGTACTTGTAGTCGGGGTGGTCTTTCTTGTGCTGGACCCTCAGACGCTCAGCCTCCGCCACGAACGGACGCTTCTCGCCCTCGTTCAGTAACCTGCAAAAGCACACGAGAAATAATCAATACTCAGATCTAGCTTATTCAGTTAACAATGAAGAAACCTGCAACTATGATTATTGCTTTTTGGGTTCACCTAAGAAAAAATATTATTCAGGAAAAAAAAGAATTAAGTAGTCCAGCTCGAACTAAATTTCTTAAAACTAAAAGTTTTTATCGACTATACAACTTTTTCCGCAAAGTAAGGGCTAATTTACCATGTGTGACCCTGGAGCACAAAACCAGTCATAAGGGTCAATTTTTCGAAATTGAGATTTATATATTGTCTGAAAGCTGAATAAATAAGCTTTCCATTGATGTATGGTTTGTTACGATAGGACAATATTTGGCTGAAATACAACTATTTGAAAATCTGGAATCTGAGGGTGCAAAAAAATCTAAATATTGAGAAAATCATCTTTAAAGTTGTTCAAATGAAGTTCTTAGCAATGCATAATACTAATCAAAAATTAAGTTTTGATATATTTACGGTAGGAAATTTACAAAATATCTTCATGGAACATGATCTTTACTTAATATCCTAATGATTTTTGGCATAAAAGAGAAATGTATAATTTCGACCCATACAATGTATTGTTGGCTATTGCTACAAATATACCCCAGCGACTTAACACTGCTTTTGTGCTCCAGGCTCACATTTGGCTACCCTTTCTTACCCAAACAGTTACCTTTTCTCAAGCTTATCAGTATTGCCGTATCATTATATAATAATGCTACGAAACAATGCAATTTACAGTAAGTTTGTCTGGGCAGCTAAAAGAAACTTCTGGAGTTGTCCTAGAACAACAAAAGAAAACAGAAAACAAAACAAACAATGAATGCTCTGACCTCCAGAGTTTTCCGAGGGTCTTGCTGAGCTCGGCGTTGTGCAGGTGTGGGTACTGATCCGCCAGCTTCCTGCGCGCGGCTTGAGCCCAAACCATGAAGGCGTTCATGGGTCTCTTGACGTGCGGCTTGCTCTTGATCGCGCCGCTGCCCCGCGCCGGCATGGGAACCAGGGACCAGTCGTAGCCCTTCAGCACCTGGGACACCGCGTCCCTGATGCACACGGGGAACTTGTCGCCCTCGTCCTTCTTAAACTCTCTCAGGTGCTGCTCCGGTCGGGTGTTCTCGGTGTCCGAGCCCGATCCGGACGCGCACGGAGAGCCGGCGGAATCCTCGGACATGCTCGGGCTGGGCGCGTCGGAGAGACCCTTGTCCTGCTCGTCGCTCATTTTCAGGTAGGAGTCGAAGAGATTCATGCAGAAGAGCGAGTGTCGGAAACTCTAGTGCAGCTGTAAAGTCCTCCTGCAGGGGTTCAGAGGAGTGCGTCAACGCGCCAAAGTCCCTCACGGCTCAGATCAGGAGAATAAACTCACACCACACGGCACGACATGTATCTCTGAGATGAGGACTGACTGAACGGAGAAGTGGAGAGGTTCTGCTCTCTCTCTCTCCAAAGCACATCTCTTATATACGGATGGATGGACGGAGGCGGAGCAGAACCCGATCTCTCTCTCTGTCTCTCTCTCTCTCTCTCTCTCTCTCTCTC
>NW_015554134.1:440806-441045 GCF_001515605.1 Sinocyclocheilus anshuiensis
TCTCTCTCTCTCTCTCTCTCTCTGACAAACAAACACACCAAAACTAAGAAAAAAAAAAACTTTATCAACATGACACACTATTATACAATATAAAAAGATCAAATATAGAACAATTTGATGCTCACCTGATTTATTGTGTACTTAGACGACGCTATAAACATGTAGAAGTGGAAATATCTAAGTGAACTGGTTTTATTCAAGTCAAAATGTAAAAAAAAAAAAAAAAAAGTTACAGAAGG
>NW_015554134.1:441295-445648 GCF_001515605.1 Sinocyclocheilus anshuiensis
AAAAAAAAAAAAAAAAGTTACAGCAGTGAGAATAATCTCGACCAGCTTGTACAAATAGCAAACGGCACACTATAATGTATGTAGTATTTTATATGTACAGTTTTATGTTTGCACAGTATGAACTATATAGTGACATTTTTATATGTAGCTGCTTTTTTTTCTTTTATTCGTGTGTATAAAGTATGAACTCAACCTGGTGATGTTTTGAGTGCAGAATCATTTCTCTGCATTTCTCTATTTCATACATCTAAATGCCAAAGTGTGTGTGTGTGTGTGTCTGTCTGTCTGTCTGTGTGTGTGTGTGTGTGTGTGTGTGTCTGTCTGTCTGTCTGTGTGTGTGTGTGTGTGTGTGTGTGTCTGTCTGTCTGTCTGTGTGTGTGTGTGTGTGTGTGTGTGTCTGTCTGTCTGTCTGTGTGTGTGTGTGTGTGTGTGTGTGTCTGTCTGTCTGTCTGTGTGTGTGTGTGTGTGTGTGTGTGTCTGTCTGTCTGTCTGTGTGTGTGTGTGTGTGTGTGTGTGTCTGTCTGTCTGTCTGTGTGTGTGTGTGTGTGTGTGTGTGTCTGTCTGTGTGTGTGTGTGTGTGTGTGTGTGTGTGACAGTGAGTGTCTGTGTGTGTGTGTGTGTGTGTTGTTTATTCTCTGTATGACAGATAGGGGGCGACATGAGTTCAGAGACTCAGACTCTCATTCATTCACTAACAGTCTACTTCAAATCATCTACGATGAAACTTAGTTTTTCTCATGACCACAAATTATTATTTTGTAAATTTCTGTAAATAATAATGAAACTGTTCAATGGCTTTTTGTATAGACAAGGCTTTTTCAGTATGCGTCAGATATGGACTTTAGAGAAAAAAACCTACTTAGATGAATATTCATTAGAATAAAAATGTGCCATGGCGTGCGATGCGTTGTACTACAAGCTCTCAATACTAAAAATCAGTACTTTAACTGTTTGTAATATTTTATTCAACAGTTATTTATATATTTGTTTAATTCATCCTTTACAAACGTTGCTTTCCTCTGAATCGGACCAAAACAAGCAGGGTGTTATTCGTATAGTCGCTGTTAACATGTCTTTCCAATTCCACTTCTTTAAGCTTTTTGTTGCATTGAAAGCAAATAAATAAAAGAAACACGATTCCAAAATGTTTTACTGAAGTTAAAATGTCTTATGATCCTCTTGGATTGATAAACAGCCACACAAGAAAAGTTATTTCTATTTACAATTTATTTATTGCATGGATATATTTTTATACTTTTTTTTTTTTAATTTTAATAATTTTGTTTACTTCTTATTGCCATTGTTTTAATATTTAATTCCTTTTTGCTTATGTTTGAGGCTTTTATTTCAATGAAATTTTGTAAGGCTAATGATGCATGTTTAAAAATAAACAGTTAATATTTCATGAGCTGTCAAACACTTTAATCATAAATTACTTACAGTTTAAAAATCCTGAGAACATATCAATATAGTTAAAAACAACAGGACAACAGCAACACAAATATAATAAATCTCAGGTAGCGGGGTAAAATAGAGATTGCTCTGTTACTCTCGGTTTCTCTGTGTTTATTTGTGCAAGTAATGTTGTGGAAATGTAATTTTGTGCAGAACGTGGTCAGCATGTGTTCCTCATGAGCTACCTGAAATATCATGTTCAATAGAGCACAGATGTGCGTCTGCCCTCTCTCTGTATCGCCAAATTACCACAATCACCTCAGGAGGAAAGCCACGCTTTTACACCACTTTTTATATCATGGATATTAATTGGCCAAATCATCAGCACTGCTGTTCAAAAGTTTGGTGTCAGTACAATTTTTCATGCTTTTTAAAGAAGTCTCTTAAGCTCACCAGGCTGCATTTATTTGTTAAAAAATACAGTAATGTTTACAATCTCAAATAACTGTTTTCTGTGTGAATATATGTTAAACTTTTCAGCATCATTACTCCAGTCTTCAGTGTCACATGATCTTCAGAAATCATTCTAATATGCTGATTTGCTGCTCAAGAAACATTTCTGATTATTATCAATGTTGAAAACAGTTGTGTTGCACAATATTTTTGTGGAAACCGTGATGCATAAGTTCAAAAGAACAGCTTTTATTTGAAATAGAAATCTTTTGTGACAGTTTTACTGTCACGTTTGATCAATTTAATGCATCCTTGATGATTAAAAGTTTAATTTGATCCATCTCTCTGTCTCTCTATCTAGTGCTGGCCTCGTTGGTGTTGGTTTCACACACAGCTATCAGAGGTGTGTGTGGTTGTGTGGTGTCAGCCGGTGGTCTGCAGGAACTGATGCAGCGTGCATCTCCTTCTGCTGCTCTGAGCGTCAAGCACTTACGCTGTAACGCTGGGAAACTTCTCAGCTTGATTTAGAGCCCCAGTATTAAAAACTGGGAGATAAAAAGTGAAAGTCAACTGCTAAATCATGTCCCCCGCTCGCAGATTCTGTGGCTGTCAGCTGAGGGCCTCGCTTGCTCTGTGAGTGTGTGTGTGTGTGTGTGAGTGAGTGCATGTGTGTGTGTGTATGTGTGAGTGCGTGTGTGTGTGTGTGTGAGTGCGTGTGCGCGTTTGTGTGTGTGTGTGTGTGTGTGAAGTACGGCGTTCATGCTTGTGCTGTACTTTCAAACACAATGTTTGTGTACAACCCTGAGTGATGTTATCAAACAGTAAGATACTCAAATACTGTCATGGCTTCTCCTCAAAGCACATTCACTGCTGCTATTACAGATATTCAGGACACAAGGTACAGGATCCAGTGATTAGCATAGAAGAACTGCATAGGTACTAGATTTTTTTTTTGGCACATTTGATGAATTTATTTACGTAAATGAGCTCTTATGGCCAGTTTCCTTGAACTGATTGAACAAAACAGTTGAGCAGTTCTTCTTATGTCATGATGCAATGGCTTCACTGTGAAAATCTAGCATCCCTGCATCGTGGTATACAAAGTCATATGTAGGCATTTACTGCAGATTAAGTTTCGCAGATTTAGTATTGTAGATTGATCCTGTACGTATAAAAACAAAGTGTAAAAATAATCTGCAAAAATGCAAAAATTAATCTGTGAAGTTTTTGCATGTTATGATAAAAAAATATTTAATAAAACTAAGACATTTTGTTAACAATAGAATATTTTTATTATGTTAATACAGTAACTTACATTTCACAAAGGCCACTCGTACACTCTTTCTCTTATATCAGCTTACTCAGCTCTCTGCATTAGTCTCTGAAAAATACAATTCCCAGTTTAATCAGACTGCGTAATGTAAACTTTACGAGTTGAACGCACATGAACACAACCTCAAAGTCGTAATTAGAAATGAGAAACTCACTTTAGTTTCTTTAAGGCCAGCGGCATGAGAGTGATGCAATGGCTGCATTAATGGTACATTTGTTAAAATAATGTTCTCTTCATTTAGAACAACTCTTGGTAGCTTGCATGTACAAAATACAACAGTATAGTACAGTTATGATAGAATATATAACGATTAAATTCAGAGCACCTTCATAACTTAAGTAAAAACAAATAAGTAGAAGTAGGAGTAGAGTTGGAAAACCCTGCCGAGTCTTTTGCATCTTGCTCCGACCAAAGTGACTTGAACACGCTCGACAGCATGATTCCGACTTTCCAACTCGTCCTCAATAAGCGCCGTTTTTGAAGAGTGTGCATGCAAATAAATGCCTAAAGGAACCCCGGAGTATGACGTAAGAGGAAACCTGCGATAAATCAAACATCAAATCAAGCAAAATGACAGGGAACCAAACATAGTAAATTAGTCATCAGGTGCCATGTTCAATACAGCAGCATCTCAGAGATCTCGAATCGATTAATTAGCAGAAGTTATTACTCCACCACATGCGTGTGTCACGGGTGCACTGCTGAGCGGACTGAGGAGCAAGGAACGAAGAGAGACGAGGAGTACATCAATCCAAATGGGTTTAATTAATACAAAGGAACACTCACGCAATACATGTAGACATAGACATGAACATGACCTGAACAATACCGGACGCTGGAGCACACACAGGGAACACTATTTATACACACAGGAGGAGGGGATGACGAGACACACCTGGGAGCAATGAAACATCAAGGGAAACACCTGGGACAAATGAACTTAATCAGGACAGGAACAGGAAACTAACCAAATATGGGCATAGGAAGGCATATGGGGAGCAAGACACACACAAAACACAGAACAAAGTCTGACATAGCGCCCCCCTCCGGAAGGCGTGTCCTCACACCATATAACATCCAATGGGGAGGGGGGGGTGGGCACTCTGGAGGTCCCTCAGGACAGACACGGGACAGTGGGCCTCCAGAGCGGTACCCGTTCGGGGTGCCATGGC
>NW_015554134.1:445883-446078 GCF_001515605.1 Sinocyclocheilus anshuiensis
TCCCTGGGCTTAACTCGGAAACAGGAGCCCTCCCTGGGCTTAACTGGGGATCTGGAGCCCTCCCTGGACTTAACTCGGAAACGGGAGCCCTCCCTGGGCTGAACGGGGAAACAGGTGCCCTCCCTGGGCTAAACGGGGAATCGGGAGCCCTCCGTGGGCTATACTCGGGAACGGGAGCCCTCCCTGGGCTTAACT
>NW_015554134.1:446214-464866 GCF_001515605.1 Sinocyclocheilus anshuiensis
AGCCCTCCGTGGGCTATACTCGGGAACAGGAGCCCTTCCTGGGCTTAACGGGGAATCGGGAGCCCTCCGTGGGTATACTCGGGAACAGGAGCCCTTCCAGGGCTATACTCGGGAACTGGATAGCGCATACGTGGTGCTGGCACTGGAGGGCGCTCGGGAGTCGCAGGCACAGCAAAGCGCTTTCGAGGAGCTGGCACTGGAGTGAGAAGGCACATGGGGAGCAAGACACACACAAAACACGGAACAAAGTCTGACAGCGTGTGACGTCATTAACAACGGCCCTAAATTGTTGAACTAGTGTGGTCTATCTAGTAGAGGCTCAGTGAAGAATCTGGAGAACCCTCTGCTCTAGGAGAAGCAGAAAAAACAAGAGGAAACATGAAGGCAGGAACGGAAAGACGATGCAGTCTGTGGCCTAGACTTGTGAGAAACGACTTTGCACCTGTCCTCTACTTTCCCCTCAGAAGTGGCAGCTTCCACAGGCCTACCAGGATCAGGCATCGCTCTCCTCAGGCACACTGCCGGAGAGCCGCTCCGCTCGGACTGACTGTTGACACACAGCATTTAGGAGAAGCGAGCGTTTGAACAAGACTTAACACGGGCCTGACACCTTCAGAAGGCACCACTCAAATGATCCCACAATGTTTCTTCACACTTCCCCGACAGCCACTCGAGCAGAGCCACTGAGAAATAATGTGACTCAGGCAAGAATGTAAATACTTCACAAACTTTTTAGTATACCTACAATAAACAAACTCCGGAAAATAAGTCACATATGTCATAGAAAGGCATGCACTCACATTATTTAACCCCTCTGCATCTAGTTGTGCCTAGACTAGAAGTTGAGGTAACACTTTAGTTTAGGGACCGATTCTCACTATTAACTAGCTGCTTATTAGCATGCATATTACTAGTGTATTAGCTGTTTATCAGTACTTATATTAATGCTTTATTAATGCCCACACCTAAACTTAACAACCACCTCACTAATTATTAATAAGCAGCCCATTAGGAGTTTATTGAGGGAAAAGGCATAGATAATAGTGAGAAATTAATCTTAGAAACATGTTTAGGTGGCTGGGTGCTGTCATGAATATTCACAAGTGATTTTGTTATATTTTGAACCGAGAATACAGCAAATAAACTAGTCGTTCACGTCTTCCTGACTGCTTCTAGCATTCAGATTGCCAGGTGCATTATTCTGAATAATGCAAATATAAGGCAAAATAGGACTATGATTTATTTGTAACTGTAAAATGACACCCTGTCCTAACCAGACACAATGTGACAAGATTTCAGTGACGAGCGATTAGTCTGTCGCAGCTGAACAGGGAAACGGCGTTGTCTCATTCTGTGGTCAATGGCATTTCCATCCATGCAAATCTCTAACCCTCAGTAAGAGCAATAGTAGCTGATAGTTCTGCTTAGCTTAGCAAACTAAACCATTGATGCCACAGAAAACACTTTACCAGCTGATAGAATATAACCGCCTGTGCCTCATAGATTAATCATTTAAACATATTAACTCATATTATAAAACCAGGAATTTTCCCTGGAAGAATCTGGATACTGTATATTTTCCATCAGCTAGTTATAAAGTCATAAAGCAGCAGTCAGTTTTCGGCCTTCACTTTTACAGCCCTATAATTGCTGTTGCACAGTTCCTTGTGTATCTTTCTCGGCTTTGCTCTTTGTTTGAAGATGAGGCCATTATCAGACTCTTATCGGCTTCTGGTTTCGAGTTCAGTGATGCGCTGTGTAGAGGACGAACAATTTCAGACCTCACAAAAGTGCAGCGACGTCTATACCTTCACACGCGCGTGTTCTCATTTGTACAAGAAACAAAAAGACTGAAAGAAATGCTTCTGCACGGATATTTTAAGGAGTAAATTTGTCAGATCTTTCAGAAGTGGGACTACTTCTTTAGTCGTGCCACTTCCCTTTCTGGTGTCCTTGTGGTGATAATGTGAAACTTACAGGCTTTACTCATGACATGAGCTGACGGAAGTGACTTTATCACACTAAACTCATTTTAACATACGTATGTAATGTGTATGTAAAGTCTTGTGGAGCGATGCCTTGCCTTACATTGACTTACATTGTAAGAGCTCTATTCTACTGAATGTGCACTTGTAGTGTACGTCAAATCTAAAGGCCACTTAAGTGTACTTAACACTTAAATACACACTTTAGTACACTTTTAAAAAGTGCCAGATTATTGAAAGTCCATTTTATTTTGTCATGATTTACAGAAGTGCACTTATTTTGATGTGTTGACTAACATAAAGCACGCGTGAAGTACTTCATCATAATTGTATAATCTGTAGTGTTATTCAAAATTAAATTTAAAGTGAACATGTAATAAATGCACAAAATCAGACAAATGTGTAATTATTTAAACACATGACATACCATTTCAATAGAAATATGGTTTAAGTGAAAATCAAAATTTAATGTCATTTCTAAGACAAAAAATACTTGCATTTGAAATGACATATGTCAAAAAGCACTCTTAAAAACATCTTTATAAGTAGGACTTAATAATAATATTTACTTTTAAATCGATTTGAATATAATTTTATACTAGTACATTATCATGTATTGACAAATAACATGCATCTAAGTGTCAGAAAACATTACATTGAGTTTGCACAAAGTATATTCTTTTAAACTACATTATTTCTGTAATAAGTACTCTTTTTTAAAAGCATGCTGAAGTGTACTTATTTATTTATTTTTACAAGCATGCACATTTTTTTTTTTTTTAGGTTTCAGGGTAACTTGTTGAACGTGAGACATTATTTGAAATGGTTCAAAACGAATTGATGTTTTTCCCATTTCTAAAGCTACCAGCAGGACTAGAAATAAGAATGATAAGCTGTTTGTTTCTTCTGGTTTAATGCTTTTACTTCCTTTTCAATCATGCAGTTTGCCTTCTGCTTGCTCATTCAGTCCTGAATTATTACGTATGGACTTCTAATGTAGGGTATGACTACACATACTGTGTGAATTATGATTATAATTCATATAATCGCGCGCCTTTATAATCATGTTATCATGTTTCTGTATTCATAATTTCACATCCATTACGTCAGTTTCTTAAGATTTCTACAATTATGATTTCTGTGTGAACACATTAATAACTAATAAATAAAATATATATTTTTGTCTGTACATTTCTGAGTGTGTGTGTGTGTGTGTTGTTGTCTTGGCTTGTTGCCCGACCTTCTTTCTAAAGCATTTAAGTATTAGTGTGAAACAGGAAAAGACATGGAAAGTGTTGTCTAACTTGTTGTGTTACTCTGGTAAAGCATGATTAGCAGATGCAGCAATCTCATCAAAGTCTGGCATGAAACGGCTCTGTGGCAGATAAGTAAGTGTCTGCTGTGTTTCTGCAGGGAGATGTAGCCAGCAGAACCGTGATTTATTCATTATTTTATGTTTGATTCAAACTTGCAGAGCTTCATCTAAAGGTAAAAACACAACTTTAGTTACAAAACTGAGATGGGCAGATTTCTGATATTTAGGCCGAATCCCCATTAGATTCACACAGTTCTGCTTGGTATTCTGGATTGTCAGTTGTAACTGTGTTCCTATAGCTCTGACAGTAGAGCACGACGCTAGCGATGCATCGATGGGTTTGATTCTCACTGAATGCATGACTGATTAAAATATGTGTTCTTTGGAGTGTAATGTAAGTTGCTTTGGATAAAAATGTCTGCTGTTAATTTACTCGCCCTCAGGTCATCCAAGATGTAGGTGGCTTGTTTCTTGAGTAGAACAGTAAAGTAGAATTTTAGCTGAAACTGTGCTCCTTGGTGATTCATAAAATGCAAGTCAGCGGCTGCATGTTTTTGAGAATACAAAAAGCATATCAAGGAACACAAAATGAATACCCGTGGCTCCTGATATAGTGAGGTCTTATGAAGCGAAACAATCAGTCTGTGCAAGAAACTGAACATTATTTACAGCATTATTAGCTGTAATCCAGAGGCAAGCGGTCTGGAGTGATGTCCTTTTGAACCGGTTCTTTTTAGTGAACTAGTTGAATCAGTTCATCAAATCAGACTGAATCTTCTGAATCAGTTCGTGGCTCGAGCAGCACAGATCTACAAGTTACTCAATCAAAACTCACTTTCAGACGCCTGACAGTCACTCCGACTCCAAATGAGCCGAAATGTTCCGGTTCCTCCAGCAGTCACTGAACTGAGCAAACAGTTCGATTCGGTCCGAGCATGTGTGAACCCAACACTTCAATGAAGGGGAGAAATGAACGTTTTTATGGTTTCTCATGGTTTATATAAAAAGGTGAGCTGATGAAGACTAGTTTATTCACTTTTTATGCTTTAGACACGTAAAACATCCATGTTTGTCATCATTATTGGGTGATTTAATAATATAATTGCATATACGTTATGTCATTACGTGATTACGTAAATAAACAAGTGAATTAAATCAGTTAATTGAATCAAACTGTCCAAAAGAACCAGTTTGTGAAAAATAATCATATTTCCCCATTCTGTCTGAGGCTCTGGATTACAGGTCATAATGCTGTAAATAATGTTGAGTTTCTTGCACAGACTGATCGTTTCTCTTCATAAGACCTCAATATATCGTCAGGAGACACGGGTATTTGTTTTGTGTTGCCTGTATATGCTTTTTTTGATTCTCAATGTGACGGTAACCTTATATTAATAATCAAGGACCATTATTTCAGGTAAAAATCTTCATTACTGTTCTACTGAAGAAAGAAAGTCACCTATGTGGTGGCCTGAGGGTATGTAAATTAACAGCATATTTAAATTTTTTGGTGAACCATGCATTATTTGTAAATTTGTACCTAATATGGTATGAACACGCATTGGTGTAAACACATCAGAATCAAAATCCCAGTTTGAACCTAAATATCAGTTTAAAACTTCTAACGTTTGTTAGCTGGTTAGCTGGGCTTGAGTTCTGAACTGCAGCGACTGGGCAACACCGCTGACTGTTATAGGTGTTATGAGCTTGTAGGAAAAGGTGGGAAAATCCAGCCTTTAAGTGAAAATACTGGCATCAGCAGTAAGCTGGCTGACCGTCTCCAGAGGTCTCGTGTGCGTGCCGTTCAGAACAGGACGGAAACAATCTCTCCTGAGGAATTTCTCACCATCATCAGCGCTCGGAGGGAAGGGGAGAATGTGAGCTCCAGCGAACAGATGCATGCGATTGATTGATGTGCTAATAAAAGCAGTGCAAGCTCTTCCTGTCGGCCTCCGACTCAGAAGATCACCGGCGTTCAAACAACCCTGCAAATAACTGTCATATTTGATAATCAGGACGATCGCATTTTGCTTTTTTTATGATTTTACTGTATCAAGAGATGAGCAATCATGAATGCAAACACAATGCTGTTCTGATTTAACTTTAGTCAAAGATGGAAACTAGTATTTGTCATAAATGTTTTAATTGTGAATGTTGCTAGTGCTATTGTTGATGAAGAATAGTTAGAATAACTCGCCACGAAAGTAGGAACTTCCCAGAAGTTTAAATGTCTGGAAAAAAAAGTGTAAAGTTCATCACAGCAGACAATAGTGTTGTTGAGTCTCCTTTCTTTTAATGTAAAAGTGTATAAATACTGCTCTCTTTGACAACAATAGGAATTATGACAGAATGGAAAAAATTGTGCTTGCATTTTTGTGGTTTATTACCTGCCTAGAGAGGGAAAAAAATTAATAAAACAAAACCAAACTTTGACTGTCATGCGAAGTCTCACACAGCTGCTTTCTTTGCATATTCTATAATTTCACTGATAAATGTGGCCTAGCTCTAACTAATACTGTTGAATTGAGGTTTAAAATGAATGCATTAATGCCAGATGATTACAATCCATGCTATAGGCCTATTTGTTTTGGTGCCTCATTCTCACTCCTTATACGTGAAATCACTACTATATGTGCTCTTTGAAACAGTAGAATATTTAAGAATGATTTCTGAAGATCATGTGACACTGAAGACTGGAGTAATGATGCTGAAAATACAGCTGCGCATCACAGAAATAAATGACAGTTTATGCTATTTTAAATTGTAATAATAGTTCACAATATTACTGTTTTTACTTGGGTAGGACGTTTTTGCTCTAAACTCTTAAACGGTCCTGTTGAGTAAAACACGGGCACGTATATTAGAATGAAGAAGTTCTGCAAATGTTGGTGAAATTGGGTTATTTTGAAAAACATATGGAAACATATATTGAAACTAAAATTTGACATGCTTGGCTGCTCATGTGTATGGTGTGTGAGTAGAGACCGATCGACTTCCAGCTTGATCTTTGAACCCGATTGATTTGAATGTCTGAGTTTTCAGATTGTAATATGAACAGTTAAAAATAAGCGTTAATTAGCAGTGCTGGGGAATTCTCTGCTTTTCTAAACACTTGGGCCGGTGCTGTCAGTAGGGCTTCAGCAGACGGGACGTCAGAGGGTGAACCCCAATGATCTCATCAAGCCGTCCTCCAGCTCTTTCTGAAATCATGTCCAATCAAGTCATCTGTGGCAGACTTATGAGCTACTACATTCAACCCAAACCCACTTGTACAGTGCAAACTCGCTTTTCGTGTTTGCAACCTCCTTATAACACAAGCCAAAGAAAAATCATAAATGAGATCGTTTTAATGTCTTCACTCCGCAATGTCTCAGATTGTGCTAATTTTGAGATATTATCATCAGCAAAAAACAATTCTACTGTGGACTTTTAGTAGAAACAATCTGAGATAAAGTACACTCTTGAAACATATCCAAGAACTTAATTAATTATCGTGTGCGATGCAATTTTTCCTTTGGGAAGCTGCAATACTGCAATTAAGTTTACAGTCAGTCCCACTGTCTGCGCTCTCGGTCCTACAGCCTCTTTCCGCACCTCCACCAACAACCTCATTTGTCTGATTTATATAGGAGGCCGTGAGGCCCCGCGGGGCCCCTGAGAGAGATTTATCCCCTGTGTGAGTCAATGCACTGCTGTACCTCCATCTAATTACCCTGCCACCCAATTACACCGCGCTACTTACCGGTTGAGAAAAAATAAGAGATGAGCATTGCAAGTGAAGTTTTTGTGTTCGATACTGTTTGAATGAAGAAGGCAGTAGTTTCAGCTGGGTTTGTAAAGCCAGTGCTGCTGAAGCATGCTTCGATTGGACTAAAGGCCATTTCCTTCTCAGAGAACATACCACATAATAATGCAGCTCTTCAGACCAACTGGCAGCACTTGGCGTGCAATTACAATACAACTGCGTCCTGCTCAATGCCATGCAAAGCAGTTCAGCATTGATTTGCAGTGGACTCTCCAGTTGTTTCTTATCTTTGGAGACCGTAACATGTGGCTGTGATGAGCATCCTGCTATATGGCTGTTTCTGCGTGCAGAGCTTCCCTAACGAGATGAAGAAAACCATGCGTGCTCACAATTTACAAGTATAATTGGCTGTAGGTTGCTCCCCAAACCCCCAATCACAATCACTTAGCGTAAACAGAGCGCAGACCCCAGTAGCTAATTTCCTCAGTCCTATTTACCTCGGCAGCCACTTCACTTCAATTTGTTAAGACGTCTTATTAAATGTGCCGGACAAAGTGGTTGACTCCTGCATTTCAGTGAGCCAGTAAACAGGGTCAGAGTTGAGCTCAGAAAAATGTGCTCAGTTGCTCTCAGAAATGAGAAACGCTGGCATGGCGACGAGCAATCATTGTCTTTGTGTGTTATGAGTTGAAGCGACTGTACACTTCTGTATGCTCTGGTGATTTGTTGTGTGCATTTAGCTTGAATTTTACCTTGAAACCAGATCGAAACAGCCTGCCGCGCTGTGCCAGCGTCTCGTAAAGTTGCTACGTTCTGTAAAATTCTGAAAGGGATACTTATTAGGGCTTTATGCATTAGTGAACTTTACTTTATTAGTTTTTAACTCCTCCCGCGGGGGTCTGTAAGCTGCCGTTGTATTTTCAGACCGCTCTTTATTTGTCATTACGCTGCCTTCTCCTGTTTACTGTCCCTGGCTTCACCCCCTAAGTGGTCTCGCTAGGGCACCCTACACCTCATCAATCATCCAGCCCTTCGTTTGCCTGCTTGCAAAAGCCCAATTTTCAGTTTTCACGTGCGCCCCCTTTCCTGCAATTATGCGCAGCGTATGAAACACTGTTGCAGTTCGTTTGGCCATTTGAGGAAGAATTCAGCATGGGCTTTAGTGCTTGTTTGTAGAATTGTAGCAGTTTATTGAGGGCTATATACGGCCGAGCTGCTGAGCGTTATGAGTGGACGATTCGTCTGTTTGATGATGGGTTGGGCGAGTTGCATATGTAGACACACACGATATGTAACGAAAGACTTGCCAATAAATGTGGGTTTGCCACAAAGTAATTGCTACCATATTGCGCGAGGCATTGTCAAGCCAATATTACAGTGTCATTCACGCAGTAAAGCTCAATTCTCAACGCAGCCTAAACGCACTCTGCAATATTCACCGGTGCTGACGTACGTGTTGATTTATGGGAAGATTTTGTGCATGCATGTAATACAGTATTTAATTTCATGGGTTTGTCACTGTAAATGTTGCATTGTGTCATTTAGTCTCGATGGCTGACAAAAGCACACATGATGTAAATACGAAAAAAAACTAAAGTTTGCGAGGACATGGGTCACTTTCTTAGCTCACTAGTGTGACTCCAGCCACTTAACCAAATGAATGAAGTGTCATCTTTCCATTAGATAACACAGCAGTGGGCGAAACGTGACGTCTTATATTGCATTGTGTATTTAAGACTGCATTGACCAATCAGCATCCAGGACCAGAACTATTGTTTTAGATTAGATTAGATTAAACTTTATTGTCATTATGCAGGGTACAAGTACAGAGCTAATGAAATGCAGTTAGCATCTAATCAGACGTGCAAGAATTTATTGTTTTATATGCAGATAAGCGCAGAAGTGCTTTTTGATAAATACAACTTAAGTTAAGAACTACGAGAAAAAAGTTGCCAACTAAAAAATACATTCAAGTCATTCAAAGCAACCTCATTATTAAAAAAAAGTTCTCAGTCGTCTTTTTTGGCTACTTTTTGAGGTTTATTCTTGTTTACAAGAAGCAACCAAGCAAAGGTGATACTTATTGCGTGCGATACTAAAGCTTCAAAATACAAGCTAGCCTATAATGTTTCACTAAAAGTTAATTTAAACACTTATGTCTGCAAAAAAACATTACAAATAGTCCTTTGGCTTGCGTCGCCTTCACGCTTTGCCATTTAAAAAAAAGCAGTGTAGAATTTGCTTCTTTGTTGAGTGTTTTTCACAGACGCGTCTGATTCCAGTGGACTTTGTCATGGTGTCTTCTAATGGCTTTAAATACGACATTTGAGTGTGAGAAGCTTTCAAAAAAGACCAATTCACACTTTGCCTGATGAGACCGTGAATGCCTTCAACGATTTCAACCTTCGCACACATCCCACTGCTTTTACAGAAGACACGGAGCTTAGTGACACGTAATTCAAACTGAATTCATTACGTTTATTCACTTACTGTTTGCTTAATGTAGTGGCACATTTTATACCACAAAACTACTAAAGGATTAGCCAGTACTGTTTTTATGTAGATGGGAAACAAATACATCATATACAATCCGTTCTGTATTCTTTATTGGAAAATAGAGGGACATCTGGTTGGTCTGGTATTTGCGTAAATGTGGTTCATTTTGTTTATCAATTAACTCTGTTGCGTGATACTATTTGTTATCACAGTACTTTAGCTGGTATAGTATCATAAGATATATTTATAGAATTTGGGACGACCTTACATGCTGATATACTTGTAGTTATACTTTCGAAAGAGTGAGATAGTTGCATGTTTTAAACATTTCTTTGCACTACTGCACACTTGCATGTTGCACTTTTTTTTTTTAATAAGTGCAATAGCATTTAATTTGTGGAATGACTTTCTGTGGTGATCTTGTTTCCTGTTCGTAGAGCTCTCAGACTGTGGGCTGGACATGAGAGATGTGAGTCAGTTTGTCTGTTACACGAGAGAGTGACTCACTGCGGTGGAGGTGAGACCGTCTGAAGAGCATGCCTGCAGACGGACATTCAAAATAAACACCTTTCTAACGTCTCGTAAAGGAAAAACACGCAAGTTGTATGTGGATGTCAAACTTTAACCTCACTGAAATAATGGCGTGTCTTCCGCACAAAGCTGTCTTTACACCAGGGCCGTAACCACTATAGACACAGATCCCCCCAGTAATTAGAAAACAGCCCTCTGTGTGTTGTTAGTATGACAAAAAGATTTAAAAGTGACATTTTTAGATGTCTAACAATGCTCGTCAATGTCGAAAAGATGGCCAATCAAATCAAAGTAGAATTAATTCAATTTAATTGAATTAAATTGGCTTACTGTTCACAGAAACAAATTCCAGCACAGAGCATCAGTTTAACATTAAAAGAAGTAAAATAGAAGTTACAAATCAATATTTGACAATGTTAAACGCCCGACGGCAGCTATGTCTCCGTCCAAAGTTGCAAATTTAATAAATGGGCAAAATTGGAATATTGCATAAAACATTTGCAAATAAAGCACCGGTAGCATCCAGCGAGATGAAGAGAACAAAATCATCACTTCCTGATAAACTGGCGCCAAATATCACTACTGAAAAGATAATTTGCTGCAGTAGGAGAAGCCACTGTGGGTTTTATATGTATTTCTTATAGATTATATAATAAATGACTTGAAACACAATAAACGTGTAAGACAGTTCTAGGAGGTAATTGTAGAGAAATACTTTGGCGTCAGACTTTGGCTCAGGCATTTCAGAATGACCGAAACAACATTTCAGACGCTGTGTAACAAGTTCGCTCCTCTTGTTAGTCCAGTTATGCTGTCCAATCGCGCAAAGTCACATGACTTTTTTGATGCATATGGAGGGGTTTATTCGGTAAATGTGTTTCCATCGTAGTGTATGCGCATGTTTTCTTATTGGATAAAAAATATAACCGCCTCCATTGAGAGCATACGTTTTTTTATGCGATATCACAATGCACATAAAAATAGTTGAATGTGAATAAACGCTTTTCACTTTTCATGTTTCCATCCATGTTGTTTCAAACTCCCTGTACGACAAAAGTAGATGTTTATCAGAATTGAGCTTAAAGATTTCTAACTAGGAGTCTAAGTGATTCAGGACCAATCTGAGAGCAACTCTCTCACACACACACACACACACACATTATGTATGTATATATATTTTTTATTTACCATGCTGTCATACTTAACGTATTTGATAGGAAATGAACAGCGACACAATAAGGTTCTGAAAGCGCTGTAATTGTTTGTGTGATCACTTTGCTTATAGAAGCTTGTGACAGACCCAAATCATCACTGCTACATAGTTGCATTTTAAAACATCCTTGACAAATAAAAGTATTAATTTCTTTCACAAAACTAAAGAAAAAAATGACTAACCCCAAGCTTTTGAATGGCAGGGTTTTAAATTGAATTTTTGATGTTCTTTCATTTTAACTTTAAGAAACATTAAAAATCGTACTGATCCCAAACTTTTGAACGGCAGCGTATGTTTAGGGGGTCAGAGTTTTGAATTATACTTTACTATAGCCTTCAACAAGCTACGGACATGAATGACTTTTTGAGGTGAGGTGTGCCGTTTTACACGCGATCACCACTATATTGTGGAGTTTAAAACCATAGATTTTACTAGCCATGTCTCTTTCCCACACATCCTGGAGAGCCGGCGCAGTCCGACGTGCTTGAGATGAGCCTAAACAAACCTGTAGAGACACAGCAAACACCGGCCCTCAATACGTATACAATACTTGTAGCTACACAGCTGCTTTCAAACCTCATTTTCTCGGCATGATTTTCTAATAAGAGACGTGTGACCACCTAGTTCCCCCGCGTGTTTATGTAGCAGTAATTGTGGACTGATAGGACAGCTGCTGTTTTGCCAAACGTTCTTCTGTTAATGCAGAGTTAGAAAAACTAGACCCGGCCTGACCCCAAGCCTCGGCCCCAATCAGCGTCAGCCGATCATAACTCTCAACTGTCCTGTGTGTTTTTGCCCAAACCTGTCAAAATATCCTTCTCTCTCCCTGTCAGACGTGTCGAGGTGACGGCAACAAGACCTTGGCTGTAATTTCCAGAAATCTGTCGAAATTGCTTAAGTCTTAAATTATCTTTAATTGGCCCCTGAGTTGGGTTACAGCGGGTTGCTTCCAATCACAGCCACACGGACTGAAGAACTCGACTCGCTTCCAGCTGTGCAACAATGGCCAAATGAGTGCTTACCAACATCAGAGCCAGTGCCAAAGGCTACCATGTGCTCACTGCCATGTTTATCTTGGTAAACGGCTGTGGCGCAGCCCATCCGTAATGCTCAATAACCGTGCACCCGTAGGACAATGCTGTGCTTTTTGGAGGCAGACATGATTTTATAGCTTATAACTCTGAACCGATGTCACTGGAGAGGCTGAACCATGTGGGAGAATCAGCTAGGACATTTTCTCAAAGATTAAAGACAAGGGCCCTTTCAAATTTCACCTTGTTTCTTCGCTACAATCCCTTTAATACCCGGATCAACTGCAACCTGAAGCTCTGGAGAAGCCAGTCTTGTCGTTCTCATGGCAGAGTTGTGTTACCTCGGCGGCTGTTCACACGTACAGCGCAGGTCTGCAGTGAGAGTGCACTCCAAAAGAAGTGGTTATATGACATGGTTCATCTCCAGTGAGAGTCTAGCTTCCAGTTATGGTGAGTGATTTACATGGAGGTTCTGGAGTGCAATGCATGTTCATTCAATCACAACACAGTTCCTCCAGCATCCCATCTCTGAAGTGTTTCAAGTAGTCAGGTAGGTATTTAGAGCTCAAAGCAAGTCTCAGTGATGCCTCAGTGGCCTTTCTGCTGTGAGGCAGCAGTGCTACCCAACGAGCCACTGCTTTATTCATGACTTTATCTCATTAAGGTTGCTTTCACACTTGGTTTGAATGCTTGGTCCGAACCCAAGTTTGATTGCGCTTTCATCGTCAGAGCAACAGCTGTTTACTCCTGTTTCTAGGTACCAACAACGCAGGAGACGGCTCGTTTTTATACTTGGGTTTTTGAAGCTTTGGTGTTGTTTCCAATACAGAACAGCACTTGTGTCTGTCTATCTGCTGTAAGTGAGTCCATTTCTGCTAAAGGCAAAATCCCGCTTCCGCTGTTTATACATCACCAATAGTGTTTCACTTCTACGATTTCCTGTAATTGGATTCACATGAACTGCACACCAGACCACCGTTTTTAAAGCATACTTGGATATGGTTCGTGTGTGTGCACTCAAGTTTGGAAAAAAAGAGTTCACATCATCCAAACGAGGATGCAGCAAAAGTGCTGGTGTGAAAGCACCCTAAAGCAACTCGTACTGCAAAAAATCATGTTCTTACTTTGTGTTTTTGTCTTGTTTTCCATTACAAATATGTGACCCTGGAGCACAAAAGCAGTCTTAAGTCGCTGGGGTATATTTGTAGCAATAGCCAACAATACATTGTATGGGTCAAAATTATACATTTCTCTTTTATGCCAAAAATCATTAGGATATTAAGTAAAGATCATGTTCCATGAAGATATTTTGTAAATTTCCTACTGTAAATATATCAAAACTTAATTTTTGATTAGTAATATGCATTGCTAAGAACTTAATTTGAACAACTTTAAAGATGATTTTCTCAATATTTTGATTTTTTTGCACCCTCAGATTCCAGATTTTCAAATAGTTGTATCTCAGCCAAATATTGTCCGATCCTAACAAACCATACATCAATGGAAAGCTTATTTATTCAGCTTTCAGATGATGCATAACTCTCAATTTTGAAAAATTGACCCTTATGACTGGTTTTGTGCTCCAGGGTCACATATATTTATAAACATTATTGAATCAAGATGCATTTACTTGAGAAGCAAAATTACTTGAGATATTTAGTCTTGTTTTCTGAAAAATGTATCAAAATTAAGTGAGTTTTTACTTGAAATTAGAAAAAATACCTGCAGGTGTGGTAAGAAAAAAATCTCGTTTTGCCTTTAAATTAATTTTGTTCTTGTTTTAAGCAAAAAAAACCTGACAAAATGTTGATATTTTTTTCAGAAAACAAAACTTAATATCTTGAGTCATTTTGCTTGTCAAGTAAATGTTTAGATATTTATACTAGAAAACAAGTCAAAAATACAAAGCAAAAACATTTTTACAGTATACTTACATATGTAAGAACTCAACTGATGTGTGGTATAAAATTGAGCATATCGGCTCCCTGAATTCGTTTTTTAGGGTTGTAAGTATACATTAGTTGTATTATTTTAAGTTTAGTTTGCAACTCAAGTGTTGCGTAACGTGAAGCTGTAATCTTTTAGTTTGTACGTTCCAAATAAAAACAAAAACACATGATCTTACGAGAAGCACCTTCCATTTGTAAGTTCTCAGTCGAGTGAATTATTCAGAAACGGGCTTAAGCAGAGGATGACAGAATATAAAGCCTGTTGTGTCCTGTGTACTGTATGTGTCTGTGTTTGCGTGCCGCCACTCTCGCCCTGCTCTGTGTGTCCAGGAGGGGCTGAACTCATGAGAACTGGTGAGAACGGCCCGTCCCTCCGCTTCTCTCTCCAGCCCTGTCTCATTTACTCCTGCCTCTCCGGTGCTTCAGCACACAGCAGCGCTGGGCCGCACTGATCTGATGGCCTCTGTGTTTGCAGAATGATTTAGCTCAGTGTTTGGGTCGTTAACCATGGGTGGCCATGGACTTTGATTATAGGAAGTGCCCGAGGGCTTGGGATAAGGAGCGGGAGTTTTGACAACGCAGTCAGAGACTGATCCATCACTGAACCGACACGCTGTTTTGTCCCAAAGATCTGGAGCGTTACTGGCAGATCCATTCAGTTCAGCAGCTGCTCTCTGAGCCTTTGCTCTTTGGCAGTTCTTAGTTATTTACGAAGCGTCAACTTTGTCTCAGATTGCTGACATGAATTCATGTGATATTAAATGGTTTCCTTTATTTCTCACAGGCTTTATTCAGAGCTGTTTTTGAACATGAAATCTTAAATAAATTGAAGACATTTTGTCATAATCACCAAAACAGCACATCCATTACTTGACGTTTCATTCCAGTGGCGTTTGGCCCAGTCTCTGGTGAGATTAGGGTCTGTCTGCTGCGGATGAGAGTGTCATGATACACAATGACACAGTGACGACAGAAGGCTGCGGAAGGGATTAGTCCAATGATCTCAGACAAACATGTGTGACATGATTCCTGTCTCTAGAACAAGCCGCTGTGGCATTTACATCAGCTACTTTCTACGGCAGCAGCGTAACGCTCGTGATATTTCCTCAGTGACTGGATGCTCTGAATGAGCAACAGCTCCACATGGCTCGCAGAAAGCGCTCGGAAATCTGTCTGAAATGACAGTGAAGTATTGCACGATATATGTAATCAGATTACTTTTGTTCAAGTAACTAGTAAAGTATCGCATTACTTTTAATCAATTTACAATGAAATATCCAAGTTACTTTTCCCATGTGTTGACTGACAGCTCTCCTGTCCTCATGCTGAGAGAAATCAGGAGTGAGTTTCAGAGACAGAGGCACTTTCTTCAGCCTGAGGCTTATTCAGTTCACTTTACATTTGACGAGAATTAGAGATGCACCAATTCCACTTCTTCCTCTTCCGATCCGATGCCAGAGTTTGCCAGTATCTAATGTATACAACTCACTTAGTCATTAAGCTTTATGTGTTTCAGGTAAAGAAAGAAATACAAACATCTGACTGCACATTACTTGATGAAAAGCGATGCGTGATATACAATCTACAGTGTATCTTTTTCCTTTTTTTTTTCTTCAAATAAATCAAGAATTGTTTCTTAACCTTGCAATTAAAATATTTTATTCTTTTTTTTTTTGCGATGAAAGTGAAAATGTAAGGAAATGTTTTACAGATGCATTCTGAATAAATTCTTAAGCAGCAGTGACTTGATGTTATTGATTTATTCCAAAGCTGAGCAGAACTGCTTTAATATACAGTATACTGTATGTACATATAATTTTATTTTACTTTTATTGGTTGGCAATCAACAAAAAGAAAAGTAAAATTAACAATTAATTACCTGTTTTTCTGAATAAATAAATTTGGCCTCCAAATTTAATCATATCCTAATTTTATTTCAAAAGAAAATGAAAACCTTGTTTGGATCTTGTTTTGTTATCCGCTCACTTTTTGTAAAAAGAAAAACATCAGAATGAAAAAATAATAATTTTTGCTCAGAACGAATCGAAATGAAAACTATCCGTTCTTGTCAGAAATGCATAACGCTTCGGACGGTTTCACTTTATTTAAAAATTAATGTATATCTGCCTAATGTGAGAAACATTTTAACCGTTATTTCAGCATAAAAAAGTCGATGCAGCAATTAAAGAGACGAGAGGCTAACTCTAAAACGTTTACAAGGCATTTAAAATACTGATTTACAAAACACATTAAACGGAACTGATCTAAACTTCTATAATTTAATATTTTGGATAATAATAACAATAATCTTATATTGTCAAAGTTTTATAATGGGAAATATATTTTATTACGTGTAAGTGGCATTTAGTGTGTGCATCGACTAATAGGCTGTCTTTGTACCGTGGGTCGAATAAAGTGGAGTAAAGTGGAGTGAAGCGGTTCACCTTCAGTGATACCAAACCGTGTGTACCAAACCTTTTCATTGTTTTAATCCCTGAACAGAAACTGTTGGAATAACATCCGCTGTGGATGAACTGGATGGTGACCGTACGATCAGTGCCCATTGGTTTGCAGGCAGCTCATGGTCGAAGGTTCGAGGATGCACGTGTCCATCATTACAGTCGGGGTCAGAGGTCACGCCGCTGGCCAGATGACAGTCGCTGTCAAGGCAGCTAATTGTAGGCCTGTAGTGCTGTCATGTGATTCTCACATTAGTTCTTGAGGAGATGGAGGGCTTGTGTTTCATGATCTCATTGTGACGTGAACAATGCCCTCCACTGGATTAGATGCTGATGGATCTCCAGGCTGGAAACTGAGGGTCACGTCTCAGCTTACACCACTGATCACGATCATTATGGGGTGTTGTGTGTGGTTGGGCATCATTATGCAGCTGCTAAGATTTTCTGAGAGGTACCCAGCTAACCATTTAGAGATTATGAAAATGTTATAGATAAATGATACACATTCTGGTAATGATGAGAGAAAACGTTCTTAGGATAACATTATTCGTACGTTCTCAGAGCTGTGGTCAATAACAGTCATCAGTATTAACAATAGATCATTCTCATAACGTTTTCAAAATGATCGAATGGAACGTTCCTTTAACGACTGCATGACTAAGAAACGTTCTTAATACAAAAACTAAAACAAAAACTGGATGTTTTGAACATTTAAAAAAACATTCAGAAATAAGGCTTTCATAACAGTTTCAAAATGATAAAAATAGAACATTTCAGCTTTTTTTAAATATAAAAACGGGTGTTATCAGCCCTGCAGTTACAGCATGAAATAGACAACTATTTAATCCTATTACCTTTAACTATTTTATCTGACAATTCTGACTTTTTTTTTTTTCTAGCAAATGCAAGTTTATATCTCCTAGTTCGGACTTTATAACTCAATTTAATGCAACGATTGTGAGTTTGTCAATTCTGAGGCTAAAAAAAGAAAGCCAGAAGTGTGGGATTATAAACTGATGATTGGGAAAAAGAGAGAATGACGAGTTGATTTTTCTTATCAGAATTGTGGAATATAATCTCGGGACTGCAAGAAAAAAGTCAGAATTTTTAAATTTCAAAATTGCCTTTTTAAAATTATTTTATTCCACGGCTTCCATAGACTTCTACGTTAAAACTGTTATTTTCTGCCACCAGATAGGCTCCGCCCACAAAAAACATCATCACTGTTTGCAAACACCGAAATTGGTCTATAGAAGAAACACTTCGAAACACTTTTTAAAAAACACTTTGAAATAATGCTTTCCTAACTTATGGGAGTGTTAGCAGAACATCAGTTAGTATGCTGCAGTGTAGTGGTTTTGAGTCCTCACTAGTGCTTTACTAGCTGGTGACCACTGCCCAGGTCAACAGAGCCAATCCCTTACTTTTTATGATATTCTGTTTTCTACATTTGATCTGGATCCCTCTTTCAGAATACGGCATGGGTATTTTCCTCTCATTTTGTCATCTGCCAGGCAAAAATCTCAAGAAGTGCCAGCTCATCTCATGTCTGTAGTACCAGCGGTGTGGACCTTTAAAACCTGTGCTTAGGGGTTTGTTCAAATCAATTCAATGGTAATAATGCCGCATGACTTGGCAAACAGCGCTAATTGTAATGAAGGTATAAGAGGGAGAGACTGGTTAATGATGCAGTAATCTCTCTGTAATCGCATGTATCGCTGAGTTACCACGAAGATCAAGTGTCTCTGTGCTGCTATTATACATAACACATGTGAACTCCGTCTGTGATCTGTGTGTGTGAGAGTGTGTGTGTGTGTGTCTGTGTGTGTGTGTGTGTGTGTGTGTGTGTGTGTGTGTGTGGGTGTGTGTGCGAGAGAGAGAGTGTGTGTGTGTGAGTGAGTGAGTGAGTGAGTGAGAGTGTGTGTGTG
>NW_015554134.1:465088-474923 GCF_001515605.1 Sinocyclocheilus anshuiensis
TGTGAGAGAGAGTGTGTGTGTGTGTGTGTGCGCGTTTTTGTGACAAATGAGGACATAAATTTGTATAATGACAAAGGTATGACAGGTATTACAAGGAGAAGGTGACTTTTCAGGACATTACCCCATGTCCCCACTTTTCAAAACGCTTATAAATCACACAGAATGGAGTGTATTGAAAATCTGAAAATGCACAAAGTTTCCTGTGAGGGGTAGGTTTAGGGGTAGGGTTGGTGTAGGGCAATAGAATATACGGTCTGTACAGTAGAAAAACCATTACGCCTATGGGATGTCCCCACTTTTCACAAAAACAAACCTGTGTGTGTGTGTGTGTGTGTGTGTGTGTGTGTGTGTGAGAGAGAGATGTGACTCCAGTCACATAAGCAGCAGTTTCAGTGAGTGTCATTAACCAGGACATTCCCGCACTATCAGTTGGACAGAATAACATGTTTGCTCTGCAGACACCATTAATCGATAAAGTACAACTTCCTTAGTTGAATTCTTGACTGATGTTGATCAAAACACATTCCCGCTCTGATAAATAATGTGATGCAGTCTTACAGCTGCTCTGAGAGGCACTTTACGTCCTTTACATTTATGTAAACTGTGGGAAAGTTTGGCAGAAACACATAAAAGGCTTTAATAAGCATGTTTCCCAGCATATTGACTTGCAGAGAGTGTTAATGGGTTTGAGGCGCTGCTGAATCAGCAGGTTTGTAATCACACTGTTTAATTATGCAATAGATTATCAAAATGAAAACGACACAAAGAACAGACCTTTTTCAGGAAATTATGTAAAGAAATTGAAAAGTTGGTCACACTTTATTTTAAGGTCCAATTCTGTCTATTAACAAACCATTAACTACCACTTTTGCTTCAATAAACTCCTAATTTGCTGCTTATTATTAGTTAGTAATGTAATTAGGTAGAATGTAGAATATGTTCATGTAGAATAAATGCTTTATAAATGCTAATAAACAGCCAATATGTTAATAATAGGCATGCTAATAAGCAACTAGTTAATAGTGAGAATCGGTCCCTGTACTAAAGTGCTACTGAAAAGTTTTGTAGGCAAATGTGTAAATGTTTCAAATGTGTCAATTATGTGTAATACAGCAAAATGTGTTAAAAAAAAACACAATACACAGACAATATGTGTGAGTTTGTGCTGGTATTCACTACGTTACGAGGAATAAATGTCCCCACAAGTATAGTAATAGCCCTAAATGTTGACCTTGTGGGGATATTTTTTTGTTCCCCATGAGGAAACAAGAATCTAACAACTTGGAAACATGTGTGTGTGTGTGTGTGTGTGTGTGTGTGTGTGTATACAGGGATCAACACTAAGGATTCTTCTACTGGTTCAATCAGATTTTAGATTTTTTTAATGTTTTTTATTGTTTTTGACCCATGTAACTGTCAGACCTATGTTCCTGTTTTGGTATGTTTTCTCCCCATGTGCTCCGTGACCTAGTTTCTCCTTTGTCTGATTGTCATATTTGATTCACCTGTGTCTTGTTAATTACCTCGTTTGAGTTGTGTGTATATATAGTGGTGTCTGTTCCTGGTTTCCTTTGTCCAGTGTTAACATCATTGTGTACTTCCATGGTATGTGCTACGTGTGTCTCCTGCCTGTCCTGTGTTCCCTGCTATTGAGTTCATTAAAGATTGTGAAGTTATCGCCTTCGTCTCCGTGCTCCTCGCTCCGACACAGTAGACATCGTGACAGTAACCTTGTCTTTATTTAACATTATTTTTTAAAACACAATTCAGTAATAAAATAAGAACAAATGCTTTGCATTTTTTAGACTGTCACATCACTGCCTAGCAGCAGCAGCATTTAAGTTTTGTTTGTTTGTTCGTTTTTCAGTCTTGTGATAAGAATCTTTAAAAGGACTGAAATTATTGCAAATTATAGGTATATAAAAAATGCTTTTGTGCAGTGAATGGAATGAGCGGTATGGTGGTGACGTGAAGCTGACTCTCTGTGTGGCTGCTGAAGCGTGCGCTGATTGAGCTGTAATTAACCTGTAATCAGCAGCACTGCTCTCACAGCTGTTCAGCAGATCTCTGCATCAGTAAACAACAGACCTCTGTTCAGCTCTCCAGCTCTATGAGGGATAAATGCTCCTCAAAGACTTCACATCTCGACCCTATGTTGTTATGACAACGGGGTCAAAGCACCTGTGACACTGACACCCCGAGCACTACCTTTCACTGCAGAGCTGCCCACCATATACATGTGTGTATTTCAAGAATCAAATTCATTTAAGAATAAAACTAATAGTAGTAATATGTATTATTTGTAGCTTCTGTTAAACGTCTTTTCTTTTGAGGATTTGAGAGAAGATTGTTTTTCGTGATTTTTAAGAACAGTCTTTTCAGGAATTCAGTTTTTCATTAGATGTGTCATGCAGTTAGAAATTAGAAAAAAAATAAGAAATTTTATTTTGTGAATCTAGCTTCTGAAATGCAGAAGTCAGTCGTTTTCATACAGGGCGCTTGTTTGCGTCCACTGGAGAAATAACATCCAAATAATACAAGACCTAAGTAAAAGGAATTTAATCCATACATATTTGCATCTGTATAAAGTCAATACATATATGAACTTCGTACATCGCTCTGGGCACATTTATGGCAAACACAAACTAAATTTGTGGTCCTGCCAGTGAAGGTTTGATGTAAAAAGCTGTGGAACCTTTTATGCGACCTGGCGTCCAGGAGCCTTGAGAAAATATTATGCTTTCCACTGGTTCGAGCTCCTTAGCTGCGCTAAAGGAAAGGCATGAGCCGTAAAGGAAAAACTCATCGAGAAATGAGGGGTCAAATGTCCAAAGTGGGATTTTCGCCACATGAACTGTGAAGATACACACACTCACACACAGTGCGCAGAGGCTGAGCGCGGCCGCTTGACCGTGAGAGTATAAGAGAGTGTTTGAGAGAGCAGAAAGGCACAGATCACCCATGTAGATGGCGAAACCTCTCACTAATTGGCAGTAGACCCAGGCTTCCTGTCTGAGCCGCATGCATGCATTATGGGAGTGCAGTTAATGCACTGGCAGAGACTGCAGCAGATTCGCCGCGTGTGGGGCCACATTACAGTTATACCAAGAGTGAGAGTGTGTCACAGTGGCTGGCCTGTTCATTAGAAAGACGCATCTGATCTGTGAACCTATACCTGAGGCATGTCTGGCTCATACTATCTGTCACAGTCTTCAGCGGGTGTGCCCAGGAGGGCCACCAGATGACTGTGTTCGGTGAGCACATGGCTTGTGTTGTCTGTTGCCATGTGCTCTCTCCTGTCTATTGTCTTGCCCCTCCCATCTTGTTACCTCGTTATTGTTTAAGTTGCTCCACCTGTGTCTCCCTCGTTAGCCTCCTCGTTTGGTTCCTATTTATTCTCCTGGTGTCTGTCATCCTGTGCTGATCCATCATTTCTCATTGTGTGTGTTTCGTGTCTGCATGTGATGCAGCTTTAGGCCTGCCTGTCTGTTTTTCCCCCTCGGGGTGGTTTGAGTTTGTTTTTGTTTCATTTTTTACTAAAATAAATAACCATTTCTCCTGCACTTGAGTCCTCGCTTCATCTCCCCGCACGCACCGTGACACTATCCAATAGTGTTTTATGGGTTAATAATAGCGTAGAATATGTCCTTCAGCTGTTTATTCAGAATGCATGTACTCTTTTAAAACCGTATGAACCTGCAGGAATTTCTACTCCTGCTTGCAATGTTTCACTCTCTCCAGAGGAACATTTTTACGGATCATCTTCCTCTTTAGACTTCAAGTGCAATGGTTATGTTGGAATGGAATACTTGCTATGACTTATCGCATACTGCCTACTTATTAGAAGTCGAGGAGGTACGTTAGGATTGTTTCTAGGAATAAAGAGTTTTTGGTGCCACTTTATTTTACAGTCCTGTTCCTCATGTACATACAATGTACTTACTATATTAATTACAATAACTAGGTAATAACTAGATACTAACCCTGAACCCAACCCTACTCCATGTAGTTACCTTATATTACCCAAACTTTCTTAGGTAGGTACACTGTAAGTACATGTACTGTAAAATAAAGTGCAACCGGGTTTTTTATGGAAAATCTTCCTTTCCGCCAATGTTTGTGTGTTTGGACACTGTTTGTATGTGGCATGACTTTGGCTTACTACACAGGCAACAGCCTGCTTTGAAGCAAGTGAAGAATTATCAGTGAAGAATTACTTAATTGCTGTGCATGCAGATCTGTTGAACTACTTGGAATGTAGCACACCAGTCAGACAGACTACTTATACGTTACTTTAATGGTGTTTTTCCCTATTTGTAGATCAGAGGTGGCCTCTGTCATTTCTATGTCTTAAATTCCTCTAAAATGTCTACTTTTGTAAAAATAAAAACACGCAATTTGGCACAACACGAGGGGGAGTAAATGATGTCAGAAGTGCTATTGCTTTAACTTCAAAACAGTTGAAAGAAAATGATTCCAGTAGCCGTCAGTCTTTTTGGTGAATGCTTCCTGATCAAATCTCTCTCACGATGTCCTGTACCTGCCAGAGCCTCTTGATTGATCACGAAGCGTTTCACCCTCAGGAGAACCAGCGGCTCGGGGCATTTCCACATTCAGCCAGATGAATCATTTATCCTGGCGAGGATCTCACTAAACTCCGTTCTCTTGTTTCCTGTCTTGGCTGGGAGAATGTTATCAGCCGGTCCTCCTATTGTCCCCTGGTGGTCCCGTTTGGGGGGTCAGACTGGTTAGCGGTTAGCTCTTGAAACAGCATGGTGTAGAGGGAAAGGTCACGGCCTTTGCTTGGGGTCTCCATCCTTCTTCTGAGCTCCAGGGTCATCTGAGTGCTCCACATGCCCACAGGGCAGCAGGGATGGGCCCACCGATGCTGGAGCCTCCAGGACGGGGCTTTAATAAGGCGGCCGGGCTGAGCCCAGTAGGTGGTGTTACAGCTCTAATCCTCTCAGACCCATAAAGAGACCCAGACCCAGCGGCTCTCATCCAGTTCAGTGTGGCCTGCGGCATTAGCAGGAGCATCACGAGAGCCGAGGGTCCGTCTGATTAGTTCCACTGACATCAGACCCGCCATGTTTTATTAGCAACTGATGTCATTCTGCACTAGCACCACTTTATAGGGACGAGTCGTCGAGTTCGACCAAATCAACGTCAAGTAAAATCCCATCAAATGTTAACACGCCCTTCTGGCACGTTGGATGGCGTCATGACATGCTTTGCTATTTCAGAAACGCTGCCAGTGGGTACACTTTTATTGCAAATGGCACTAAAGCACAAAAATGTACGGCTAACAAAATGTATTTTATTTTTAGGCTGCAAGACTTGATAGCCAGTGTTGTGATCAAATCAAGGTGAATCCAACAAAAAACTTGGAAAAAGAAAGATTTCTAGTAAAGATTTGTCTTTCTAGTAAAACGGAAATTTCAATGACATTATTATTTTTCCATTAATCTGAGGCGCTTGCTATATTTTCTGTGCACACCCCACACAGTTTCTTCAAGCTATTGTGACAAAACATCTTCATTTCCCTTAAAAACTGTAAATTACATTAATGGAATTACATTGCAATTACAAAATACTCTAATATAATTATATTGTTAAAAATAGGCTTAATTTCCTTTCAAAACAAAATCTAACTGATCTTTTCTTTGTTTTTAGGTTTCTTTTGATTTAGGGGTGAAATGTTACCTGGACATGTTTTTCATAAGTCACACAGTTGCAGCCTAAAAATGCTTACACTCTTGAAAGGGCAAAGCTTTATGAGCTACACACACTGTAAAAAAAAACTCGATTTTTAGTCTTTTTTACAATTATTTCTAAGTTTTAAAATCAAAGCGGTTCCAACTCGCTTGTTGCACCTCTTGAACGCTTCTCTCTCCAGCCGCTCAAAATGCCTCCAGAGGAAACCTGCGGGGCTCAATCAGTAGAAGATGATTTCAGGCCTCATGGTGCTGAGCTCCGGCTGATCCCTGGGTCTCCAGACAGTGTTCAAAGCGATCTGTTTAATGGCTAATGTTCTTACCGCCCTCCTGCTGCTGCAGATAGTCAGTCAGACTCGCCCTCAGGCTGCAGATCCTCTCACGGACAAGACACCCTGCTGACCTCATCATCAACAACATGACGCCAGTGCATGTGCACTCAGAAATAACGGCTCTTTTGATCTTCTTTTGAAATCCTTATGATATTCAGCATTAACTTTTTACAGAAAGTTGTGAAAATCCAGGTCGAACAGGTATTGCACCGCATGAGGAGTTTCAATATGTAGCGCTTCGAGTCTGGCACTGAAGTGTCTGAATAGGCTTGTTTCCCTCTTATGCATGAGGTACTCAGAGCATCTTGGCTCAAAGCCGGGCAATGTGGATACTGGATCAACAACAAGGTGTCCATTAACCAGCAAAGCTGAGGTCCACAGTCCCCTCCAGTCTTCCAGACAGAAGCTGCACCACTGGCCAGGCTGAGTGAGTCTCTGTGAAGGGAGCTTGAAGGTCTGGAAGTTAAGAGTTCCTATCAAGAACCATTTCTTGCTGTATAGTGTTAAGTATAAAGTGTACAGTGTAAGGGAAAATGTTGTGGACATTCAATTTCCAAAGTGTTCAGTGGGCTTCAGGTCAGCTGGAATGGTTCGCTAACACTTTATTTCGAATCCACTTTGCAACTACATGTCAACTCGGCGTGCTTTCACACTTGGTTCGATTGCCTGGTCCGAACCCGACTTCAGTTGCTCCCCCTCTTACTGGTTTGTTTTCATACTGTGTTTTTTTGGTTCCGAACCACGGTGCAGAATGTCTAAAGTGGACTATTGAAACAAAGTGGTTCTCCTACAGTATTATAAAGTAAAAGGAACCATTATTTTTAAGCGTGTGGCCTTAGTTTGTGATGTGCTGTTGGAGATTGATGAACTAACCCAAGTGGACAGGGTCGAGCCGGGCCGACATGAGGGCGCTTGAGCGTGCATCTCAGCACCAGGCTGAAGGCTACAGGTCTGGTGACTCCAGAGCATCTGGTCAAAGACTCCCAGAAGCGGCATGAAAACCACGGCAGCTCGGAGAGCGGTGAGAACTTAGAGACGAGCTCCACTAGAGGAGATCATGCTAATGAGGGCTCATAGGGTGAAACAAAATGGCTTAATTGTATTGAGTTCATCCCGTGTTAGAGCACAAAGGCTCAGGGAGGTTACGCTCACACATGAGGCTTATTGTAATCCCTCCGTAATTACCAAGCCCTGGCATCTTCTCATGGGAGCAGAGGGCCGTCCTCGCTGCTCCATTCACACGCATCCTTAAGGAAGTATCAATTCCTTACTAAGAAGAGTCGCAAAAGCTTGGCAAAACCACATTCAGAGCACCTTTGTTGGGCGTAGAGCTATGATAGACATCTACAGTGTTGAGAGAGAGGCTCATTCAGATGCAGGTCGCTGTTAAAGTCAACTGCGGAGAACCAGACCGAGCCGCGGCTATAAGTTGGCAATATGGGGCAGAGATGCTGTGACAATGGCTTGTTTGGAGCTCTTTTGAAGCGTCTCAGTCAGAGGCCACTGGCGCTCCCGCTCTCTCCCTCCAGCTTTTGACAGGAAGCTCATGATTTTTAACGTACGCCGCATGCATAATGCATCAGGCCGCACAATCACATACAGGGTGTGCGAGCCAGCGGACGCAGCAAGCACCTGTGCCGAACAAAGATGGCCTTTCTGCCGTGGATGTGTGCCCTGGTACCCGCTGTCACCGCTTCCCTGCTCCGATCCCAGCTGCGCTGCATTCAGCCTGACACGCATTCATCTCGCCCAGCGCCGCCGCCGCTCATAAAGAGCTCTTTATTTCCTTATTAACCCCAGTAAGAAAGCCCTTGACAAACATTTTGGGAATGAGTTTGTGATTGTGAGGCTCGCACATGTGTGAGCTAGTGGCTGGTGCGCATGCAGTACCATGCCTGTTTGTCAGGGTATTTTACCGTGGTATTAAGATGTCATCTGTCAGATGCGCTTCGCTTCACTAATGAGTCTGCAGTAGCCATGAATCTCACAAAACCATGTTTCAAGGGCACAAATTTAAAATAAATAATAAAAAGAAATTATATTTGGCGTCATCAAGATTTCTTTGTGAACCATTTTATATTAAGTTTTTTTTAACTACAATGAAAAATGTATACGACCTACTTAATTTGTACTTACATACTATTGCATTGTATTTACATATAAAGTACAGTACCTGGATGTATTTGCATGCATTATTACACTGTTAACTGCAATAAGTCTGCCTTTTAAAGTACTCCTAACCACATCCCAATCTCAATAGCAGCAAATGCAAGAGTTCTGAAGAGCAACGTGTTTTATAATAAGTAAGACTGGCAGAAAGTGTCCCGATAAATCTTAATTTTATAACTTAAATGCACAGTAGTTTAAGACATATAAAGTGGGATAATTCTTGCAGTGACATTTTCATTACAAATAAACATTTTTACATTTTGCTCCCAAATTCTCTGTATACTGTATACTTCTGTACTGTAAATGAATTGCCTTGTTGAAATTTGATAAGAAACCATTTAAATAGTTTTTTACTGTTATTTGTAGTTTTATTTATTTTTTATTTTTTTATCTCTTTATGTAGTTGTATCCAGGATGTTGATGGAGTCTTAAGCGATCTTTGTAATTTTAAAATGTGCCATAACCAAAAGTTTGCAAAGAGGCATCAGAAGAGAATACAGACGTGTGTGTGTGTGTGTGTGTGTGTGTGTTTGAAAGCATGTTTGTGTGTGTGTGTGTGTGTGTGTGTGTGTGTGTTTGAAAGTGTGTGTGTGTGTGTGCACATGTGTTCGCTGGCATGCTCTGTGCAGCTAGTATTGTGTGAGTTGAGATCAGGCCATGCTTTATACATGCAGAAATCTGGACACATTTCCAGAGCCAGCTGCACACACAACAAAACCAGCACCCAGCTGCAGACAAGAGTCCAGACTCTCTCTCTCTCTCTCTCTGCCCTGCACCCACTCCTGACGCATGTCCCGGGGCCACAGGCTTGTTGTAATGCTAATAACTTTGCTGAACTGAAAAAGAGAGATGTTAAATGTTGTTTGCAGTCAGAACATAAAAGAAAAGAAAAAGAACAGAAAGACCATTAGAAACCACAATTAATTACAGCCATGTGATATCAAATGAGTCCCATGACAATGGTTTTGATTTCCATGTGCATGCATGAAGATGCTGTCCACTTTATTGCTGGTAAAGCTTCTGTGTGTGAAATATCCTTGTACTGCACTGATATTTAGTGGCGCACACTTTTAGTCACTAGAGTGATGTGTAATTCTGAGACTGGTTAGGTCTGACAGCATTACTGCAAAACTAAACAAGCAGCTTTCTGAACATGTCCCGTCGGCCAGTGATTAAACAGATAGTCCCGTCCCTAGCTCGCACCATTGGTCGGGTCAATGTTGTTGCGTAGGACAGGACGGGATGGGAGTCTCACGGTGCCGCAGTGTTTATTCTTTGAAGTTTTTGAGAAGATTCAATTATAAATGGCTTATTTACGGCTGTCTCTGCATATTAAGCTGGAAGAGGAGAAAGTATTTTAACACCTGAAAACTTGAAAGGCTTCAAGTCTTCAGGTACATTAAGCAACTGAACTGACCCTCATAGAGCATGTTTATTGAGATATGTCCAGCTTATAGAAGCTTTCTAATACACGTTTGTATTCACATCTGCTGGCGTCAGGCAGAGACACTTAAGAGCTGTCCAAATAAATGACTCAGTCAGTAATGAAAGCCGAGATTGATGTGTGTGTGTGAGTGTGTTTGTGTGTGTGTGTGTGTCTCTGTCTGTGTGTGTGTGTGT
>NW_015554134.1:474933-480326 GCF_001515605.1 Sinocyclocheilus anshuiensis
ACACGTCACTGAACACTAAAATCTCTTTTTTTGGAAAAAACATTTGGATTTTAGATTATGCATTTAAAAAAAAATAGCTTTAACCTCAAGAGACTATTAGTTAAAAAAAAGTTAAATAAAGTAAAAATAAAATCCAAATCTGGTTTTAAGAATAAGCTCAGTCTTGTCTATATGTTTGTTGACCTGTTGATCTATGCACGTCTCTGTTCAGACTGAAAATGATCTCAAACCTTCTGCCAATTATCCAAAAGTGCTCACCTGGTAAACAAACTCAGCTTCATCAAACACACACACACACACATACACACACACACACACACACACACACATACTTGTATTTGTGGGTTACGGGGACTCTCCATAGGCGTTGTGTCCTCATAAACCATATATACCTGTACACACACTCACAGACACACACACACACACACTCATACTCACAGACACACACACACTCACTCACTCACTCACTCACACACACACACACACGCTCATTATGTGCAAACATGCATGCAGCGCTGCACAAACCTCTGGACACACATGCAGACACACACACACATCCACATGTGTCTGTCTCATGAGACACTGATAGTTGAACTGGCCACAATATTAACCGCTGTTGTCTCACTGGAATGGGCAGACAGCTCAGTGTGTCCTGTGGTCTGCAGCACGTGTTGGTGAATGCAGTAGGTCATCCAGGGTTTCTCACCTTCAGTTGGTCCCCATTGACTTGCATAGTGTTTTTCTCCATACTATGGAAGTCAATGGGGACCAGCAGCTATCCCTTTAATTGTGTGTGTTTGCAGTGTCAGTCTGAGGCCTCTTGACATAACGACTTATTTTAACTATGGAAATGCTATGACTTTTCTCTATATGTCACAAGAGTTTTGCCACAGTCTCAAAGAAAGGAAAACATGTACCTTAAACGCTGTATGAAGTAATGAGATATTTTCTGTGCAATACAAAAGAACCACATGCAAAGTCCTATTACTGCAATCTAAAGCAAATAACCCAGCTTTGATATTTCATATGAGGTGTAATTGCCTCCAAATGCATTTGTGCAGCTGAAATGTCAAAATACTACGGCTCATATTACCAAACTAGAAGCGTTTCTTTCACTGAGCCCATTAATTTATCCGGACATGTATCCAGCTCTGCCACTGTTGTACTTACTCTATGTTTTCAATCAGCGCAAGTGAAATAAATGTTCCTCTGAGCTGAAATACTCCCTGATGTCAGCCGGAGTGAAGTCATGTCATCATGTGAATGGGTGTTCATCATGACTTCAGCTCAGATGAGGAGCGTTTGACCTTTTTAGACAGTTTTACACTATCGCTGCAAAGTCTGCAGCTAATATGCATTTGAGAGCTTAAGTTCCTCATTAAAATAAACCTTTCAAAGATTATATCATATCAGATTACATATTTATATAATTATACACAGTCTTTGCAATTGCATAATCGCTCTAAACCAGCTCAGCCATTGTTTGAATAAATACAAATATTGAGTAACACTGTTTCATATACTAGCCGACGCTGATTTTTTACTCTCATTCGTGGCTTGCTGAGTGTTCATTTTAGGCTGTTTCAGCCATGGGTCCAACAGAGCTTGAATTACATCAACAGATGTACCTTCTGTGCCTCAGGACTCATATTTAGTTATCTTTCTTTACAGGCTTTATCAAAGCCTCGAGTAAATCATTTTTGAAACCTCATGCTCCTTGAGTTTCATTGTTATTAGTGCCTGTCGCTGTTTTTGATCCAGCAGATGAGTTTTGAACGAAAGCAGACGGCCTCTTCACAAACATAGCTAGTATTTTAATAACAACTCGAGGAGGTCAGCCGTCTCTTCTCTCGCTAACACTAGCTGTGGTTTCTACAGAAACATCTGAGGCAAGCTCAAAACAGGCCCTGTGTGTTTCTGATAGCTGAAATAAGAGCAGTGTTCAGGGGCCATGTTTTCAATAACAGGATTTCTGGACACATTCTGAGACCGTGTTCCCCACCAGCAGGTAGCCTTGCTGCACGTGTCGCCGCAGTTTCAAAGAGAAATGTCCACTGAGTGGCGCTAAAACACGGGTTCAATATGTGAACCCTGGCACGTTTTTATTACGTGGATATAGGTACGTATTGCTGTGTTTGTATTACGTTTCTTCAGGTATGTACTGAAGCGGTTCAGAATTCAAATATCCGTGTACTGTCGCTAAAATTAATGCTCTATTGTGTTGGAAATATGCTCTACACCAAACCCAAC
Organism: Sinocyclocheilus anshuiensis; assembly: GCF_001515605.1. Classification (NCBI taxonomy): domain Eukaryota; kingdom Metazoa; phylum Chordata; class Actinopteri; order Cypriniformes; family Cyprinidae; genus Sinocyclocheilus; species Sinocyclocheilus anshuiensis. The sequence goes on from NW_015554134.1 coordinate 477,184, forward strand.
CCTAAACCTACCCGATAGTGTTAACAAACGCAAAACTGATATAAACACGCATTTGTTGATGCAACCGTGCCATTTGAACTTCCTTATACGCAGATTTGACCGGAGCTCCTCGCCTCTCAAGTGCGTCTCTGTACTCCGTGAGCTATCGAACAAACCTACCGTCTATGAAAACCCATAGATATGAAGCTGGATATGCGTGATGCTAACATTCAAAAGCATCCATTTTTTTTCTTATTTTAGTCAAAAACAAGACATAATATCTCATTTTGCTTCTCAAGTAAACATGTTTTTGATTTAAGTTTAGCTTAACACTGAATAATTAGGTATTTATACTGAAAAACATTTTCTTCCAGTGAATAGTCTGATGACAGAAGTGTTTGTAACGCAAGATAAGAGCAACATCAGGCTACGGTGTTTGAGTGGTGGATATCAGTACTACTTGCAATCTGGAATCTGTTCAACACTGACACGTACATCAACAAATAATGTTACGAGTGAAGCCCTACACCATTACAAATATTTTCATGAACTTGTTTTGGAAACATTGTCTCAGGACCAGTGCTCTGAGGAAGATTTCGGGTGAAGCAGCGGCTAGTCTTCATGGTGCCTCATACATTAGCGCATGGCCGGTTCAGGCCGTTTGACATAACGGATTCAAAAACACGGCCTGACTAATTACTGATGCCATTGCTGGGATATGCTTTCTGCTAAAATCCACCTTCATGCTTTCCTCTTCCAAGCTCTTCATTCGCACGGCAGGGATTGGATTTCATAAAATACTAAGCAATTACTTTCCATTGAATGGATTTTTTTACTTTTTACACACAAAAGCATAAAATGGGCTTAGATAAACATGTACAGTTCAGAATAGAGAAAGCTTTGCTAAAAGATAACTAAAATGCATAATTGTTTTGTGTTTAATTTGGGTGACTGGTAGAAAAGTCGGATCAACTGTGTAGATGTTAGGCGCACAAGACTTCGTGGCCTCTATTTGAGGTTCATTTAGGAGCCTGTCTCCACTCAAAAGACTCGGATGGGCCACTCAATGAAGATTGTGCCCTGAATGGCTTTATGAAGGCCAGAAAGCGTTTGTTTAGAGCAGCGGAGCTCAAGCGTTCAGGCCGCACAGTCAAATTGCAGGCCGGCTGAAAGCTGATACGCTCAGAGTCTGAAGTTTACACAGAGCACATACAAATACCGTAAGTAGCCACAAAATAAGCTAGACCAGTGTTGCATGGTCTGATAGCCCCATATCGGCGTGTATTAGTCAAAATGACCATCTGACTATGCATTGTCTTTCAATGATTCAATATATTCAGTTAGAATTTTCAGTAGAATTTCAGGTTTCTGTAAATACAGCGAGTGCAACACTGCATCTGAAAGCAGACGTTGCAGTCCTGATTGTGTGGGCATCTGTAATCAGCATGTTAGGGCCCGTCTGGATAAGCTTTGTGGGCTGCAGCGTATCAGAGCTGGCACGTCTGACTGCTGGAGGCCTGCGTCACTCCAGCGCTAATCAGCCAGTGTATGCACAGTTCAGGCTAGATTTCAGCCAGACGGCCTGAAGTCTTCCATCACACGCAGCTCTGGACCACAGCGGCTGTTTGGACTGAGACTGGTGTGCAGGACGTCCAGTCAGAAGCGTTTCTCTGCCTCTCGGTTTCAGCATTCGCAAAGATGTGTTGTTGATCTTGTGAATCGTGGACGTTCCTTGCTCTTGTCCTGAAGCCAGGATCGTTGCGTGGTGTTGCGTTCAGATGTTTCCCCTGCACTGTGATTGATTGTTTGTGACTTGACTCATTGAGTTGGCTGGTTCATTGACTGTCAGAAAGCAAGATGGCCTGTCTGAAAAAATGCCCAATGCATTTTAAAATACGTTTTGCAAATGCTTATTATAGAATTGCATTCATAGAGCCTTTAAGCTAATTTATATCCAGAGTTTCGTGGGATGAAGGAAAAAGATGGATTGGAGTTTAGCTGAATCCTTTATGAATACAGCGAGTGCATTACCTGCTGTCATGTAAAAATATATAAGCGCTGCGACACACAATGCATTCAAGTTCAACATTTATGAGTATTTGTGTTTTTGTGGGACTCAAAGCCCATGGCCTTGGTGTTGCTGTGCTTGATGAGTTTTAGGAACATTAGTGTTGCAAAAAGGAAAATTACATGTTATTCGTTGACTGATTAAAAAAGTTACTTTTTCACAGCGGCATGCTGCACAAGGCCATCTGTAACTAGAGAAAATAGGTGAACACTGAAAACTGAGAATGAGGAGACAAAACAAACCCCTCTGCATTCTGTTAGAGAACAACAACGCACAATAAATCATCGTCGAAGGTTGTGAGAAGAAGCCTAATGATGGTAGGAAATTAAAAACACAACCACTATTTTGTTAAAGGAAAGTTCACTCCCCAAAATAGATTTTTTTTTTTATTATTTACTCACCCTCAGTTTGATCCAAACTCATGTTATTATTCTTTCTGTGGAAGAGCTTTTTTCCTTACGATGACAGTTTGTAGTGGCCTTGGCTAGAGAAGCTCTAGGACAAAAAAAAAAAACATCATAACAGTGGTCTGTATCAGTGGTTTTCAGTCCTGCTCATGGGGACCCAGCGCTCTGCACATTTTGTGTGTCTCCCTTCTTTACCACACCTGATTCAGATCATCAGCTCGTTAGCAGAGACTCCATCAACTGAACTGAGTGTGTCAGATAAGAGAGACATACAACATGTGCAGAGCAGGATTGAAAACCACTGCATTTCAAGTCTTAAACCATATGCTTCCAGATGAAAATATAGTTTATCTTCTGCAAAAACTAATTTGTGATTACGTTCAGATTCATAGTGCATATTAAATAAGGACTACTTTATTTGTATATTTAAGGTGTATGCAGTCCTTAGAGCTTTCAGACCTGTATGCTGTATGAAAAAGCTGGGTAAAGAGAGAATGCAGGTCTGGACCCACATGAGACTGAGTAAATGATGGACGAATTAACTATTCCCATCCATCCCTCCCTCCATCCATCCATCCCTCCATCCATCCCTCCCTCCATTCATCCATCCATCCATACATCCCTCCCTCCATCATCCATCCGTCCATCCCTCCATCCATTCATCCCTCCATCATCCATCCATCAATCCC
>NW_015554134.1:480420-484840 GCF_001515605.1 Sinocyclocheilus anshuiensis
ATCCATCCATCCATACGTCCTCCATCCATCCATCCAACCATCCATCCATCAATCCCTTCATCCATCCATCCATCCCTTCATCCATCCTTCCCTCCATCATCCATCATCCCTCCCTCCGTCATCCATCCATCCCTCCATCAATCCCTCCATCCATTCATCCCTCCATCATCCCTCCCTCCCTCCCTCCCTCCCACCATCCATCGGGTGATTAAGGTGATTAGTTGCTCATTTTAAACAGAAATCTGAATGCATACCATATATTAAATACACACTTGGCTTAATTTGTATGTTTGTGCTCGTGAAAGCGAAGGCTTGTCTTGTAAATAATGGTGGTGAGTATTCCTCGATGTTTTCAGAACATGTGCTCTAATGAAGCATAAACTCACTACTGATTCATTAGGGAATGTTTACTTTATGACTGTTTTGTAATGAAAACCATGATGGCTATAACCTGGAACTAATCGATCACTAAGACGCAAGATATCAGGCCACTCTGTGTTCTGCACTGTATTCTGGCGTTTAAGTATCTAGACGGGACCTTCAACTCACTTTCCCAAGCAAACAATGACACTTTGTCTCATTTTCTGGATGTGTTAGATGTTGGAGATGATGAGGAGCAAAAGTTTTAATTTCCTGAGGTGACTGGCCTCACTCTGCTCAGCTGGGCTGCTCTGCATGAGAAAAGCAGTTGACCTCCATTTCCTTTTGCTACGGGGGGAAGTCAACGATTCTTGGACAGCTCAAGATAAGTGTCCCATTTTATGAATGGCGTGAAAGTAAGAGTGCGCTGGCATTGTTGGGAGAGTCATTTATCTTGAGGAGGGACAAAACCCCATTGATTGTTGTCTGGATGGAGGCAAAGTGAAGTTCAGAGCTGAGCGCTAGCGAGGGGCCTCCGCTGTCACAGGTCAAATGCAGCGGGTTATGTGTGCGCGCTGGGGTTGAGGAGGAAGTGCATGTGCTGGGGTCACACGGGGTCACACCACCAGGAGTGTCAAACAAAGCAGCGGAACTCCAGAAGCCAGCACTCCCATGAACTTTTACACATGAGACCTCTCCTGATCCCCACCGATCCGATCCGACAGAAAGCTTGCCTGATTCCTAACTTGCAGACTTCTGCTGCTTCCAAATACAGTCTGGGAAATGTTATAGTGAGTGTGACCAGGAGCGTGATGATACATCATCAGTGCTGAGAGTCAGGACGGATTTTTTAATTCCGTAGCCATTCTCAGAGCACCTTGACTCCCTAATGATGGGAAAGTACATCATTTTGAGTTTTACTGGAAGACCATACAATAGTATTGAGACTTACTACCACACCTCAGACTCCTTAATTGTGAACACGATGTGTTTACATGGGTCATTCTATCATTTATGGCTCATTTCATGTCCATCGATGATGATTATGCTTTTTCTAATAATTTTCTGTCTGTTTACAGAATGCATACTATAATCTCACACATATATTTTACACACCTGTTTTTCAGTTTGCTTGAAATTGTCTTTGTCACTTGAATTACAGAAAGTTGAATTTCAAAACAATTGAGTCCAGATTATCTATATTAAATGTATTTCTACAATCCAAATATCTTAGAAAAATAGATTGAGTTTGGATTTCATATTCATTTTTTAAATAAGAAAATATTTAATTTTACTCATGTCCTTAAATTAGATTCTGTCAACTACGTTACTAATCAAACACCCCCTGAAAACTAAAAAATAGTTTATCCCGTATCTTGTAATATCCATTTTCTTCTCCAAATGACATTTTGAACACATTATGGTAAATGTCCTCTTAATTTTTTGAATATTTAATCTCCAATGACCGATTGTCAAGGAGTATATTAATAGCCCATCAACCAGGTTGGGTGCATTGTTATGGTTTGCACTATTTTTAGGATTTTATTTCAAATAATTATTAAAATCTGAGGTTAACCTGATCAAGAAAACACTCGGTTGGCTAGACAAGGCCTGCCATTGAAATGATTAGTCAAAATAGTGAAACTGTCAACTATGATACCTGTCAATCCATACCGTTTATCCGTAAAATAGCTGACAAACTCACCACCGGGAAAATTAAATTCTAGAATGAATAAATAAATAAATAATAAATAAATAAAATTCTCACTAGAACAGTGTTATATATTTTGCTGACTTGTGTACTTACATTATCCCAAATGTTTCGAAGAATGTTTAAATCCAGAGCTCTCTTTGTTTATTTTGAATACGTGCCCTCTAGCGGCGAAATAGTGCTGGTAGAAATACGCCAGGCTCTGCTGTGACGCATTGAGACACGTGTTAGCATAGCAACTCTATATATACACACCTAAATGTTCTGTTTTCTTTTATGACCCTACTGTATGTCCTACAAAGGCCATCTTGCTTAAATGTAGGTTGAGGACACCACAGCCTATAGTAGATGCTTCATACCTAACAGCATCCTTCAAAATGAGACACAGCCCTTGCTTTGTAAACATGGAGCATACATGAGATCACGTGAAAATGCATAATGGTTTTCAAAATATAGTTATTTCTTACAAACTCCTACTTGTCCACAGCTCATGCATCAGCATATGATTTGAAAACAAAAACAGTTGTGCATATTTCCATCATCCAGCACTGGAAATCATGTCATACTCCTGTGTATTTGTTTGGTGTTGTGGTGTTAGAGATAGCTTTGATACCAGCTGTCAGGTTGGCATTTTCATTATATGTTGATTTGTGTAATATGTTACTACATAAACGTTTCAAGAATCTCAGAAAAGCTCTTGCTCTGAAGCCAGCATCTCAATCCATAGTCATGAGTCAATATGTGAAGCCTGCGAGGCTTTTGTTTGCTCTCTCACTATCACCTCCAGCCTCTCAATTACACTTAAATGGATTTGACACAAATGCCAAACACTCATGATTTGGTTGTCTGCGCTGCTCATGTACAGCCCGCGATTATTGTGATGTGTCAGAGACCACCTCGAACGTTAAAATCATGAAAGGAACCTTCAGTTCCTGGTGAATTTTCCACCATTTAATCGGCAGCGTGGCACAGGCTCCGATAATATAGCCTGGGCCTGGGAAACCACACTTGGGTAAACTGAGGGCTTGTGGAGGAATGCTCCATTGCACTCCAATCCGTAGAGGAAATGTAAAACACATGAGATGTGAAAAGCCAGCAATTACTGTCTGAGGGTGAAGCAAGGGTTAAAGAGATACTCTTTATGACTCTAGCAGTGCTGAATAGATTGAAATAGAAGGACTGTCATTGTTCTCTGTTACAACTGGATGTTATAATGTTCTATTTATACATGAAAGTTATATATTTTGAATAAAAACATTTTTATGGTTTCTCATGGTTTATGTAAAAAGGTGAGCTTATGAAGACTAGTTTATTCACTTTATATGCTTTAGACATGTAAAACATTCACGCTTCACGTCATTATTGGGTGCTTTAGTAATATAATTGTGTATATGTTACATCAATGCATGATTACATGAACAAACTGCTGAATCAGTTGTTTGAACCAGTTTATTGAAACAAACTGTCTGAAAGAATCAGTTGGCAGAAAAGAATCAGATTTCCCCGTTCTGTCTGAGGCTCTGGATTATAGGTCATAATGCTGTAAATAATGTTCAGTTTCTTGCACAGACCAATCGTTTCTCTTCATAAGACCTCAATATATCGCCAGGAGCCACGGGGATTCATTTTGTGTTGCCTGTATATGCTTTCTTGGACTCTCAAGTGCTGGTAGCCATTGACTTGCCAAGGTAGCAAGTCACCAAGGATCACGGTTTCAGCTGAAAATCTTGTTCTACTGAAGAAAAAAGTCAACTACATCTTGGATGGCCAAATTTTCATTTTCATCTCATATCCCCTTAAGTCTTTTTTGCCCCAATAACAGCATGATGCACAGTGCAAATCAGACAAGATGGAACTACTTAAAACACCTTAGCAACCATTGCAACACACTTCAGATTTATCTTTGAACGAAGCCGTCCAAACTCAACACACTGCCCCCATTATACTAACCGTGGCTGAAAAGTGCTGCTCCTAAAAGTTGGTGTTTTAGCATCCAAAAGTGGCTAGCCATGACATTAATATTTTAGAACAACAAATTAGAGCATAAAGAAGTATTTGAGAAGTATTTGCTGGAGTGGCTTCTTTCAAGGCTGTGGTTAATGGGATGGTCATCTTGCCGACACCTTAATTATGCAGAAAGGAAAGCACAAACTGTTTTGGCTCTGAGAGTAGAGAATTCCTCCAGTGATCTGACAGAAAACACAAATAACACAGCCAATGCCTCTGAGCTCTCCGTCTGAGCCATGAATACATCTACAGCTTCAGAGTTTAGCTGGAGGTGTGTGTGTGAGTGAGTGAGTGAGTGAGTGAGTGAGTGAGTGTGTGTGAGTGTGTGTGTGTGAGTGTGTG
>NW_015554134.1:484961-488599 GCF_001515605.1 Sinocyclocheilus anshuiensis
TGAGTGTGTGTGTGTGTGTGTGTGTGTGTGTGTGAAGTTTATGAAATGTCTGGGAAGATATGAGCTGTTGGTTGAATAATAATAACATTAACTCTAGTTTCAACATCGAGCAGAAGCAGAACATTCCAATAAAAGTTTATCATTGACAGAAGCGTTGCGTCTGATGGTGCAGAGTAAGGACTATGTCTGCACTACGGTGAGAAAAACTGGCCCGCATTTATCATCTTTTATTACTAGCACACAATGACTCAACAGTTCACCCACACGTCTAACTCCAGCCCACTCAACCGGCCGTTTTCCTGTGGTTTGGGCTTAATTAGACAATTTTGAGTATAGACGAAGTAAGTCTAATTATTGTTAGAGAAAGTTCTGTATTGGTCCCAGTGTTGGTGCACAGGGCTAAAGCACATGTATTTATGTGTTAATGGCTGCAGACTCTTTGGGCCAGTCATCAAGCTCCTAATTGGATCTACATGTTTTCTAATCAGAGTTTCATTTTTTCAACTTATTTAAGGTGGTTAAATGTGCACTACAATATTTGGGTCTCTATATCTCCATCTGTGGTTGTCTGTAATCACCATACACAACGGATGTGACTACTTACAGAAGAGTCTGATAGTGAAACCAAAGTCCTAAAAGACATAATCTGAGTCTGAGCAAGTATCATGTCTTCCACCATAGAACCCGGACCTTCTTTTCTTTACTTTCGTGCACGACGTAACCATGCAAAGCCACGTCACCATTCTACAGTTTGTTTTTTTGAAAGAAATTAATGCTTTTATTCAGCAAAGGTTTCTATTTCAAATAAATGCTGCTCTTTTGAACTTTCTATTCATCTGTGAATCCTGAAAAATAAAATGTATCACGGTTTCCAAAAAAATATTGTGCAGCACAACTGTTTTCAACAGTGATAATAATCAGAAATGTTTCTTGAGCAGCAAATCAGCATATTAGAATGATTTCTGAAGATCATGTGACACTGAAGACTGGAGTGATGATGCTGAAAATATAGAGAAATAAATGACAGTTTAACAGATATTCACACAGAAAACAGCTGTTTTACATTGAAATAATGTTTTACAATATTACATTACTTTTATCAAATGAATGAAGACTTGGTGAGCAGAAGAGACGACTTTCAGAAACATTAAAAATCTTAGCAACTCCAAACCTCTGATTGGTAGTAAAAACGTTAACATTTTAACCAAATCCAACTCAGAAAGTGTATTATTGTTGATATATGATTTCATATCAAAGCTTTGGGTATATTTCAGATCATTTCAAATTTCCCTTTAACAAAAGCAACTTCCGTAATGACATCATTCTCTAAAATGTGACATCAGTGATATAAATAAATATCAGTCCTCAGTGTATCTGATGAATTAGCAGCTGGTTTGTCTTTCTTTATTGCATCAAGCTGACACTCTCCTGTCAGTCTCTCACTGAGCAAAGACACACTGCAGCTCATCCTGATCATTTTCTAGTTATAGACTTATCAGCTTAAACAGAGCATATATGTCTGATATGACAGGCCAAACGATGTAGCACAGAACACACCAGAGCAATGGCATGAACTGATTTATCTGTTCTCAGTTTCATTGCGTGTTTTACTCCGTCTGTTCTTTGGTGGTGCAGCTAATAACATAAATGCTAAGATAACTGGCAGCGTGGTTGCTGAGCGTTCATCACGAGCATGTTCACACGCAGCTCTCCTGCCAGGGAATGTGCGGTATGTACTGACGTTCACTCATTATCACTGCCGTTAGAGCTGCGTCTGCCCTCAAACTCAACCCTTCTGCATGTGCCTCAACGGCTCATAACAACACGACAGCGTGCAGCTATAAGCCATATTCTACTCAGAATGCTACAGTAATGAGCTCTTGGCACTGCCTTCATAGCTGATGCAGTGCGCTCACATCTGCTCGTCTGCTAATCCTAATGCTCAGCTCATTCTCAGTCTGCCATGACTGTTATCTCTACAAGTGGTTTTCATGTTAGCGCACTGCTCATAAACGCTGCTATCACGGCGCTGTGTTGATCAACAGGTCATCTGCATCAGCCAATCAGAGCCTGGGGGGGGCAGTGAGCTGGACCAATGGGAGGCAGTGCGCTGCTGATGGAGCGTTTGATTGTGTGTGTGTGTGTGTGTGTGTGTGTGTGTGTGTGTCATTGAGGTCAGGTTCATTAGTCCCGCTCGTTACTCAGTGTTTACTACGGTACTCAGGTCAAACAGCTTCTGCTGTTAGGACAGACTCTTCTCTAGTGTCCTCTGAGATGATGTGCAGGAGTTTGGGCTTCACTAACAGTAGACTTTTCACTCGATTTTAGATTGTATTACCTTTTTTGGCATATTCAAATATGCAATATACTTTATTTTGAATAGCACTGTTCTCAATAGTATATGAATAATCAAAATTCCATGCAAGATTTACAATTCTGCCCTGGCCCCCGAGTGTAGTTTCTTTTTTTCCACACTTTCACTAGTTTAGTATATGCATACGTTATAAAGACACACAGGTAAATAATATCAAACTTTACTGCATCTTTTGACATTTGATGGATTGGATGCACAATGGAAATATTCAGCTTGCAAATGATATTTACCTGGATTTTTCTTTAATTCCTTCACACATTTATTCTTATATTTCATTTCAAGCATGCTGTTCAGACATGATCTTGTCTCCTTGATAACTGACTACAACAATTGTAGCAAGCTTGTTACCCGTGGTGGATGCAGTGAAATGTAATGTTTTAATGTAATGATCACAAGATCATGATGTCACAGACGTGACATCCAGTAACCTCCTGCACATGCTATCTGTCTGAGATAATCACACTGAGATCTGGGGTTTATTATCTGATACTGACATTTGACAAACCTTTATTATATCATTTATTAAACAATATTATATAATAGTGAGATGCTCAGAATAGGAGTCACAGTACTGTACTGAAATTACTTTAATCATGTAATCATCTAATTGTAGGCAACATTTCTTTCAAATCCTTTGGAGTTGGCGGTTACCTGTAGATTCTCGAACAAACACATGTGGAAACCAACACTTGTGCAAATCGATTACGTACGTGTTTGAAAACGAGACAATTTTTGTCTGTGTGTGAACTACAAAAACACAGATTTGTGAAAAGTGTCACGTCAGGCTCATGCATATTTTTACTTTGTTGTCTGTATGTGAAATTTTTCAAAAATGCAAAGGAAAAACTTTTCTTTGGACTTTGTTGTTGCGTAAACACACCCTCAGTTTCTCTGTAAAAGTAATGTTTGAAATCTTAATAACCTGGTCATATTTAGTATGAGCAGCAGATGCACATCAATAGCACTACAATAATAACTGTTCCCAGTGGGGCACTTTGAGCTCTGACATCACGGCATCCACAGAGCACTTCTCGTCTTCCTTTTAAACACTTCTGTTATTGTCTTATCATTTCAAAGCTCATAGTCTCGGTATTCAGACATTTTTATGTAACAATGTTTTTTGACTAGTTAAGAATTATGCACCGCAATACACTTTTGTTTGATTGAATAACGAAGCTGTATTCCTCAAGATGTAAAGCTAAACGCCAAAGTTACTTTCAGTGTGTGTGTGTGTGTGTGAGTGTGTGTGTGTGTGTGTGTGTGT
>NW_015554134.1:488609-488791 GCF_001515605.1 Sinocyclocheilus anshuiensis
TGTGGAGGTTTGCAGTGATATCTGCAGATGAGAGGGGTGTGTGTGATGGGACGCTCCTGACAGAAGTCTCTTTATTCTGTTTGGTTAGTCAAATGCTACATGGCTGCCAATGACAGACACAAAGTCAACAGTCACCTTTGACACACACATACACACACACTCACTCACTCACTCACTCACTC
>NW_015554134.1:488855-528791 GCF_001515605.1 Sinocyclocheilus anshuiensis
ACTCACTCACTCAGACAGACACACACACACACTCACTCACTCACAGTCAGACACACACTCACCCACAGTCAGACAGACACACACTCACTCACTCACTCACTCACTCACACACTCACTCACTCACTCACACAGACACACACAAACACGCACGCACTCACTCACTCACTCACTCACTAACACACTCACACTCATACACACACACACACACACACTCACTCACTCACTCACTCACTCACACACACACACACACGCACGCACGCTCACTCACTCACTCACTCACTCACTCACTCACTCACGCACGCACGCACGCACGCACGCACGCACGCACACACACGGCTGCTGCTGGAGTGCCATGTGCTTGTGTCTGCTCTACAGTCACTCTGTTCTCTGGGCCACAGATGGCTCAGGATTCAGATCATCCACTGTGTGCCATTCATGTCAAATCTGCTAAATTAATGTATAGAAAGTTCATCAAGCCATGATGTTAGTACAAATTTTGTATTAGGCTTTCCTGTTTTTCAAAATCTGAGACCAAACTTCAGTTCAAGACCGATCTGTCTGTCTTTAAGGCCAATATAAACTTGAGGTGTCAAGCTTTTACAAGTTTTACTTTTGAACAAACAAGCCTGGGTCAAATCAACATGCAAAGTTTGCCTAAACAGCTTTCCTTTTCTAGTTGCATTTTCAAGATGCTATTTACACTGTTCAAACAAAAAAAAAAAAGTTTTTGGGAAATTATGGATTTGAACTCGTGTTGATTGCATTAAAAGCAAAATGCACTATCATTACTCTCCATAGCACAGTTCAGCAAATGAGTTGGTTTCTTTCGTGTCTGGCCTAAACAGACAATGGTGCGTTTGTGTAAATAGACCGCCAGCAAGACATGCTATTTGTACTTAATGTAAATAAACCCTCCGTATTATCATTTTTCACACATCCACACTGCTTTCATTGGGTACAGAGGTTCAGAGCATCTGAGAATTTTTACCAATGAAAGTCTGACAGATTTTTCACAGAGCGCAGTATCCAAATCATCTCTGGTAAGAGAGAGAGCATGCAGCTCATGTAAAGGACTGCGGTCTATTATTTTACAGCCAGAGCCGGCTGTCATTCATCAGAAGTGAAATGAGCGCTCACACCTCAGGCTAGACAGGAAAAGCCAGTCAAATAATCTCAGTTAATCACGGAGCCGGGCTACTGCATCTTTCTGAGAGCCGGCCTGAAACGCAGCCGTCATTATATTTCATATGAAAAAGTGGAAACGGCTCACAGGAATCAGTGTTTTTCTTTAAGTCAACAGCAGTGTTTAAACACTGAGAGTACGCAGTTTCACCGAATCACGCGTGCTTCCCAATCTAAAGGTCACAGATTCACTGATCCTGCGTAAGAACGCACTGAAAATAGAGATATGACGTGCTGTCAGTCAAAACCTGTGAATGTGTTCTGATCTCTGATACTGCCGTTATTATTGACCTGTGCATCTGGATGTCATGACAGCACAAAGCATGCAGGGTGGCGACAGACTAGAGTGTCCTTGAGCTCTGGAAAAGAGCCTAATCCAGCTGGAGCAGACGAGCATGCTTTAGCTTAGGATTCAGTAACAGAGGACACACAGGAACTGAACTCTGCAGGAAAGCAGATCTCGTGGATAAACTGAAATGTGCTCAACTGTGTAGAATGCGCGGTTTTAGTGTACTTAACTGTACTTGCACATACTAAAAGGCCACTTAAATTACAGTTTCATGACCGTTTCTCTCACTAAGGCACACTTTTGCACTTTGCAATAATGTCAAGTTTTTACTTTAAGGACATTTTAAATCATTATGTTATCACTTACTTTGATTAACATACCAAAGCACGTTTTAAATATTATTTTGATTATAATTCTGTGCTCCTTTGCTTCACTTAGATTATTTTCTTTCTGTTTTTTTTTTCCTGCTCTGGATGGATAGCTTTGTTTGGAAGTCATAGTCATACATCATACACCACATTTGTATTTGCATGTTATAGAAATTATTTACCATCATGTTTTCATTATATAGTGATATGCTACTTAAATCATTTTTGAGAGCAAGGGGCCCCCTAGTGGTTTGGCAGCCCTGCGCGGGTAATTACAAATATATTTTAGTCCACCATAAATGCTTGTCAATACATTCAGCAGCAACACTTTAACCATATTTCAAAGACAAGTATTTATGAAATCATATATAAAGATGGACTACTTAAACATAGCATTTAATATAAAGTTTAATATAAATGTAAACTATAATTCATTTTATAATTATAAAGAATATGGTTTCCCACTGATCAGTTTAGCACTTATACTATCAGAAAAAAAGGTACAAAAGCTGTCACTGGGGCGGTTTACCTTTAGGGGTAAATAAGGCAGAAATATACCTTTTGTACCTTTTTATCTGAGGGTGTATATCAGGACCACTTTATGTCACTGTATGGTGTAAAATTAAGATGCATACTATATATAATATGAAAGAGATGATGTACAGTCAGCCAGTTGTTATTCCAAAATAAACCCAGACAGGGAATCATACTGAAGGCTGTTTTTTTCCTGATATGATGAAGTTTATTGACGGTCATGTAAGTAATGGATAGTGTAACAGTCATCCTGCTTATTACTCACCAAATAAAGAATTGCATGGACATGAAACATTGAATTGCATTGAAACTGGTTTAAAATCTGACCATTATATTATTATCAGCATCCCAGTATGAATAAAACAATCCATTACAGTGTAATATCAAGCTCTTTAAATAATCAAGCTCTTACTTGGCATACTAGCTAGAAGCTTCCAGACAGGTGTGCTGAGGCAAGCTGCAGCTAAACTCTGCAGGACACCGGCCCTCCAGGACCGAGTTTGGAGACCCTTGGTTTAAGGAAACGACTTTTCATTGAGACTTGGAGCATAAAGTGGCATCCTTCCGCTAGAAACCCTAGTCTCAGAAACCTAAAATGACTTCTACTCGAGGTAAATGCCTCTAGCAGCTACAGGAACATCAGAGGTGAACTGTTACACTTGTGTTGGTCTCTATGGGGGATTTGCAGTGATTTGGTGAAAACTGTTTCACATCGTAGCTCTTACTATATCATGTGCGCTGTATGGGTCAGTCTGAACCACTGCACTAGAACCATTCATAACAAGATTTCAGGCTGCGACGAGACCAATAAGAAATTATGCTTCCATCTTCTCTGGGTACCCTTACCAAAAAGTAGTATACTTCAAGTTTATATTATTAAGTATACTTAAGTAAAGTTCAAGTATATTTTAAGTATACTCCAGCACACAGAGGAAGTTACGTCACAATTCCCGGTTCTGTTGACTGAGTGGGCACGACTGTCTGCATACGGTGTATTAACTGCAGAAAATACACCTGGAGAGGCAGATTGTCCATCCACACCCTGGAACGGCTGGCCACAGAACACACAATGCTAATTGGCTATTAGTAGCTCGCAATAAAGCTGTTTTCTCATAAAAGCCTGAGGACCGGGAGCTGTGTGGATGTGTTTATGGGTTACGGGTGTGTATGAACTGAACTCTACCTCGTTGTAAATGGAAGTACAGCAGACGTTTGTTATACTGGCAGTCGTGGGTCGCTCCAGAAGGAGCTGTGGAGGTTGGAGGGGTGAATGAAGACAGCGAGTGTCAGTCAAGCGCTGTGTTGTGGGTCAGTGGCTCTTCAGCCGCTCATGTCTGTGTCAGTGAAGGAGTACGGCTCTACAGCGGCCTTCATGGCCTTTCTACAGCTTCTCTTCCTCTGTCTGTCTCATATACTTCTCTGAGGGTTTATTTTGAGAAGCGTGTGACGCATATAGAGGCTCGAAGTCATTTTTCTCTGTCAACATCACGGCCTCCGTCTCGTACTTGCTGACAAGCTAAAAAATCTGAAAAATTATTTTTTTTTATAATCTATAAGTTCACAAAGAGCTTAAAAGTTCAGCAATTTTAAAAGAGTTAAATATTTTAAAGCTTATTTTATATGTAATTTATATTGTTTGTAAATTAAAAGTTGTATATTAATTGTCAAAATATAATTGCTTATGTGTAACGCATTAAGGATATATAAATATTCACGTTAAACTATATAATATATTTATATGAAATAAATATAAATATTAGCAAAAGCTCCGCATTTTGTCTTTAAAGTGCTTTCAAGGTGATGTGCTTTAATTTGGAGCAAGAGATACAGCAGTAGTAGCTTTTATTAATATCATATATATCCAATCCATCTTCTTAACCTCCCCCCAACTTTTCGTTCGTTCATTTACACAAAGACGGCATTTTGGGAGCCTGAAAACAGGGAACTTTTGAAAGCATGTTTTAAAGCGCGAAATAATACTGTTATCATCTCTGCATCATATACAAAAACGCAAAGTTGTGAAAACAGTGATGTGATGATGATGATCAGTCTGTAGGTTTGTGCACAGGTGCATAGTGTTTCTTTACAAAGTGATGTCGCCAACTACTGGCCTGGCATGAATAATACAGCACTTTTAGTCATTTTCACGAATCCGTGTGAACGGGGATTGTTTTGACAATGTGAATGCATTTTTAGTACATCTCTGTGACGTACCCTGAGCCTGAGAAAACACCTGAGAATAATTCAGACACTTTACTGAATACTAGACTGAGTATTGCATAACTTAAGACACCCAACACACACACACACAAACCCTTACAAGAGAAATATGAACTTAGTCAGGATCTTTGTCTTTTTTTCTGGTTATTTTTTGTATTCTTAAAGCAGAACGTTGAGTTCTGAAATGCTCTTTATTTTCTTAGGACAGTTTGGCACCCTGTGTCATTAGTGGCGAGACATAATCCAGAGAAGCGGGCTGCCAACAGAGGCGCTTGTGTTCAGATCAGCTGACAGACTCTGAGCGTGCTCTCTTTCCAGGGCACTGATTGTTAACACCCCACAGCGAGACCTGCTGCCCCGGGCAATTAGTCATCCTGACAGCCCCGCTTCTCTGAGCATGACACACTCGTTTCCATGCGTTCAGCTCATATACGCCACTACAGCTCCTAACACAACCTGGCATGCGAGGTGAGGTGCCGTTTAACCGAAACACCCGAATCCGTAATGATGACGGTACAGGTGATGTGTCTGTGTGGAATATGAGTTCAAGAGACACTGAAAGCGTTTATGATGACAAATGCGCAAAACAAATGTCATTTCGATGAGGGTACAGCACATATGTATCCCTACTGAAAAAACAGCTAAAACCAGCCTAAGCTGGTTGGCTGGTCTTAGCTGGTTTAAGCTCGTTTTAGCTGGTCTCTCAGCCTGGCCAGCTAAAGAAGTGGCCAAAACCCCTCTAAAACCAGCCTGTTGACCAGCTAAGACGAGGCTGGACGACCAGCTGAAACCAGCCAACCAGCTTAGGCTGGTTTTAGCGGTTTCTTTCAGCAGGCACACACTAAATGAAAACGATGCTGTGACATTAAAACACTACAGTGTGGTGAACAGCATCATGCCTGGTGGAGCTGGATTTGAGGTGGTACAGTAGATGAATAAAACACAAGGTTTTGTGCTGAAACACACTTGCGTTAGTTCACCTCATAGTGTTGTAAACTAAAAGAATATCCGTTTCTTTGGCGGATCTGGGCTTTTGTTAAACTGCGCTGTAGTGTCACTTTGACTGTGTGATCTTCTCAAGCTAGTGTGAGTGATCATCAAAACCACCATTGATGCTTCCACCTCCTAGAGAGAAGAGAGAGCTCAGAGAATTTTCTCTAAAGCTTTTAAAAAGGATTACGTAAACATTTCTACTTCATAACACACCAGCTGACACTCAAAGGTATCTCTTCATTTAGTTACACTTTATTTGACAGTATGTGTACTTACTGTACTTACCAAGACAATACTGGTAGTATAAGGTAACTACATGGGTTAGGTTCAGTGTTAGTACCTAGTTATTACCCACAGTTATTGTAATTACTATAATAAGCACATAGTATGTACACACAGAACAATACTGAAAAATAAAGTGATACTTATTTTAAGGTGACATAGTTGTTACTTTAACTTACTATAGTAATAACAGTACATTATGCATAAGTATTAACTAACTCTAAAGCAAACCCTAATCCTAATCATAACCCTAGTAAGTACAGGTAGTTGATTAATATTACTCATGTGTAACTAAACTGTAACAACGTTATTCTAAAATAAGTGTAACCCAGAAAAGCTTTACAGAAATTCCCATATATACTGAGGATTTCCGTGGGGGAAAAAAGAGACAAATGCTAATCACAGTCAACTAGGAAAGAGAAACAATAACATACAGTAAATGAAGCTTGTGAGAATGTGGTGGATGCAGCAGTTAAAGGACGATTGGACAGTAGCACAAAGCCAAAGCTGAAGCGAACGATCTTCCGAACAATCAGTGGCTGATGCACCGCCGAGAAGAATCTCCTTCCTCACAGATCACAGAACAAGATTGACTTGTTGAGCGATGAGTCTCAGATTCTCCACTGCTTACATAGTGGCTCTTGTTTACTCAGACCCTGGGATTTGTCCTCTTGAACTACATCGCTCCGTAAACGCAAGCGGAGACTTGTCTGAGATGAGAGAGGAGAGCTCTGCGGCGCTGAAGGTTATCTCAGAATCACACAGGATCTGTTTCAGCTCAACGTTCCTCATGCTTTTACTCTCTGAACAGTCATATTAACATTTAGCTAAACGGAGCATTTGCCAGCGTTACATTAACATTATTAACCATCTGGAATTGTTCGGTCATTTTAGACCGGGAATTTTTTTTTTTTAATTTTAAAAATCGCTACTTCATCAGAATGGTACGAAACTCTACGACTTATATGACAGTCACTATGTGACAAAAAAAATAAAAAAATAAAAATCGTGGACTTGATTCGAAAAAAAAAAATAGTCACACTTGTGTTGTTGTCAGTTTTTGAAATGAATTGGAAATATGCAAAAACACAGATTTTTTTGTGTACAATCTACAAATCATTCACGATGCAGAAAAAAAGTGCACAGCAATGAAGGGGTGACGCTCTAAAATATCACGAGTGCAGACACACACCAGAAGACTCAAATAAGAGGTTGAAATCAGATTGATTAACCTCTGATAAAGCATCCCTGTTCATATTTGTTACGGTTTTGTTGAACTCATTCTTTGTGTTCAGGTTTGACTGTAGTAAAATTAATGCAAAATCTGTCATTTCAAACCAAAAAATCTAAACCCTTACAAAAAGTTGTCTTTGAGAATGTCTAAATAAAAATCCAAATCCACAACTTAAAAAAAAAGTATTTATGTCTAAAAACAACTAGAGAATTTATAAGCCTTTTATATAGAGCTCTATAGGAAGCTAAACCATGGGATTTCAGATGTTTTTATTTTACTCCCACTAGTCTGCCTTGTCTCTATTTTAACATGAAATACTGCAATAATTGAAAAGTAATTTGTATTATTTTCAATGGGAAAAAATTATCATAATTATTGCATAAATATTAAATAGTAGCATGAAATTCACTCAAAATGCAAAATAAAAATATTATATAAATATAAAAAAATATTATTGAACAAAATTATATTACATTTATTTCACTGAAAAAAAAGTTACATTTCAGGTGACTGCAAACAACACAAGCGTGACCCCCAAATGAACAATACCAGAGGGTTAAATAACTGTAACATGAAATATACAGCTGTTTAATATGTACTCAGTAATGCAAAATACAGTGGAGTCCAAACGTCTGGGCACACTAATGAAAATGCCTGTTTATTTATTTAATTTTACTTTACACCACAAACAAAAACATACAAATACAGAACACACTACTAATACATTAAAACACATTATAAATATTAAAAAGAAAAGATCAACAGGAAATTATCACCTACTTTTTCCTATTGTGCCATCTTTTCTGTTTTATCACTAGATTTTAAGCATAACAACTTGACTAAATATTTGACTATCATGCATTGTCACGTGAATTTGACATGCTTTGCTTTCACAGCAGCTCTTGAGCTGACAAACCTGATGATCGTGTGATTCCAGCATGATTTGAAAAATTCAAGAAAAAAAATGCTAATTTTAGGATCATTTATGCACATTTAAACCTCAAATGTTAATGTAATGCCGTCATTTATATTGTATGACATTGATTATTAGATGCATGATACAGTAGATAAGCATTATGTCTGTTATCAGCCAAAATCAACAACAGTGCTTTCACTTTAAATACTCTTGTGGGCGTCACTTACCCATCATGCTATTGTAGAGAGATTCTGATTCTGATTGGTTTCTAATATCTGTTGTGCAGTCTGCACTCTGAGCACAACACTCTGAGCTGTAATGCATATCCCAGAAGGGAAGCTGATGGCATATTCCTGATTATCATGTGAAACAATGAGCGCTGCTGTCCCAAACCATGTTAAACATGGCCACTGTATCATTTCCATTCTAATATTAACCTGCCAGAGGCAAGAACAATCCTCTCCTTTACAAACTCTACAGCTCATTTTGTTTTATTACTAGATGACCACACTTGAATTAAAGGTAAGTGGGACATGACAAGTACTTCAACTACACACTGAAGTAAGTCAGAGTCAGCCCACTCTGTGCTCGGGGCCATTCAGAGCTGCTCTGTTCATTCAATAAAGAAAAGCCATTACCATCCTTCCCTGTCAAACATTCACTCTAGAGTTGGCCGGGACTTTGGGCTTATAGAAAGCCTCTTTTGATTCCTGCGAGAGTCTCGCAGGCCTTCCCTCTTAGAGTTAATAGTGCCTAAAAGGCAGGTAAGGGATTCTGGGGAAGCCGTGCCAATACGAAGGAGCTAATAGCCCTGAGATGAAATGGGCCGTGACACCACGATTCAGAGTATCTACTGTCACTTTCTGGACTTTCGGTGGTTTGCAGATTCCTTTAATGATTAACTGGTTTTCTGTCCTGAACTCGGAGTCCATCGCGGTCTTCCTTGTCCCCGAGCGAGCCATCACTTATGCTATCACAGGCTTTGGGTATAACCTTATACCTTTCCAAATACGAGCTAGAGAACGAAACATATGGCTTAAACGACCACAGAGTAACGACAATACATCAGTCGACATTTATACACTTTTTCAGAGGTGCCAAGCTTCTGAAAATGACCCCTCGTGAAGGTCACATTTGGGTTTGTTTCAGCCATCTCGCGGTTCTCTGTAAATCCAGAAGCACATTATGTGGATAAATGATTAGTCTGTGAATATTATAGTGTATGCTCCGTGTCCCGGTGTCCTCCCTCGGGGGCCGAGGCTGAAGTGGAAAAGAGTCTGGTAGCTCAAACGCAGAGCGTGATGGGTCTTGCAGCCGGATGGCCAGGCCTGAGCTGGAAACTCCATCAAAGGTCCATTGTGAGGCAAAAAGTGGGGTGACTCGAAGTATCAGAGAAGGGTAAGTATGGGCTAAGTGAAAGACTTTTACCAAGGTTGCCCTGTTTAACTACTGAGTTTAGCACCTACTAGCTCCTACACAATTGTCTGGAAGTTTCTACTTAATATAAAGTGGGTCCTGTTCTTCTATTGTGCTGTTTTCTAATAGCTTTGCTCACTAAAATCAGCATCCCAAAACTCCTAATGATCACACACTTTCTGAGCAGCAAAAAGTGTCCTATTGCAGCCAGAAGCTCTTACAAGTGATCTCAGACACAAGTGCCTCTTCCAAATGACTAAAGCTTCACAAGCATAACACACTGCTTCTCTTTTGCCTCTGTAAAGAAGAAATTAGCACTGTGGTCTGTATTTAGAGATCATACAGTCTGGGCAATAAGTTTATCTTTTCATAACTGAACTAGACTAAAAGATTATGACACGGAAGGAAGAGCACTGTAGTAGAGCTGATTACTTTTTTTAGCAGTACACTTACAGGCAGAATGAGCCTTCAACGTGGTTTGAACCTCAATTTTGTGGGTTTCTTCCGGTAGTTGGTATATTTTTGTTTGTACTCCTGGAAACAGCCAACTTACACTGGTGCACTTTGTAAAACGAAATGAGGGCAATTCATTGCACTCACTAGATTGCAGCTAATTAAACAAATTAAGCTTAATTAGATGATACATGGGAACAGCCAGTGTAATGAGTGCAATTTGACTGCGACTGCATCCGAATATGCATACAGTCCTTCCCTTTATAGCAGGAGAAAAACAGTATTCATACAGTAGTGCCCAGTTGACTTCTGATTCTGAAGTGTCATTACTGAAAGACAATGAAGTGACGCATTTGACTTGGATTACATTCATATTACACACATTCATACTATATATAGAACATACTTTTTTGATGGTCATAATGAGGATTTGCCTAGTCAAAGAGTATGCGATTTAGGACGCAGACCGATTAATTCATAGACTTTTTAGTCCTCCTGAAGGTATGAACAGGTAAAAGACTGGATGAAACAGATGGATTATCCACTATTATATTTTCTTTCAGGCCTTAAATGTGTAAAGAATGACAAATAAGAAGCTGAGGCTTGACCTCTTGATGTTAGATTCTTAATGCCCATATCAATGTCCTCCAGTTGTGTGTTGCCCTCTAGTGGAGCATTTAAACTGTTCGCTCCATGGACAAGCTAAACAAAATTCAGACAAGATGTATATTCTGAACTTTTTCATAGGAACCACTAAATCAGGAATGACCACTGCTGCTCCTGGAGCTCCAGCGGCCTGCAGAGTTTAGCTCCAACATAGCTGCCAGAAAGCTTCTAGTAATCCTGAAGACCTCGTGTGTTTCATTAGGATTGCAGCTGAACTCCAGGAGCAGGATTGCACATCTTTGCTACAACATTGTTTCCAAATCCTGGTCCTCACCCAAGACCTCAAGTGTGTGTGTCAGATAAGAGAGACATCAAAAATGTGCAGTGTTGGGGCTCCAGAACCAGGATTGAGAACCACTGCTTTAGTGAAAGGACTGATATACCGTGGCAAGAAAAAGTATGTGAACCCACTGGAATTCAGTCAGTCAAAACTTATTCCTAGAACATATTTAGAAACAACACCGGTTGTTACACAAGCAAAATTACAAAATACCTTTACGTATTTACAACAAAACACATCACTATCCATTTCAATGCATCTAAGGACAATCATATGCAAAGAAGCTCTGACTATATCTTAAAGGGTTAGTAGTATAATGATGCTGTAAAAAGCCGGAAAAATATTCTGGAGGTCCATGTAATCCTTTAAAAACCATTAACCAAACCCTGTATTAAACTCTCAAATCAACAGGAAGCCAGTGCAAAGAAGCCAGTTCCGGAAAGATACAGGAGTGCTTCGTCGCGCCAGTCTGGACACAATAAAAACATGAAGCACAGTTTCCAAATCTTGGAAGCTTTTTATTTGAGCAAATTTCGACAAGGTTCCTCACCTGGGTGGTAACATTAGTAGCTAAAGGACCTTTAATCGAGAGGAGCTGAAGACCATCACTTCATATTTAGACAAAGCTGAAGGAAATTAGTTGCCATCCAAACCTTTATAACAGGGGTGTCCAAACTCAGTCCTGGAGGGCCGGTGTCCTGCAGAGTTTAGCTCCAACTTGCCTCAACACGCCTGCCGGGAAGTTTTATCATCAAAGCAATCAAGCATAGACACAAGTTTGGAGTTGTCGTTACAGTTCATAGGGAGATACAACCGAGGGTCATCAACATTAGAATGACTTGGCCCACTGTGTTTTTGACAGATTAATCCCAGAGGTGGCATATATAGGGAAAACAGAACAAGGCCAAGACAAGAACCTCGAGGAAGCTCAGAAGAGACAGGCCACGATCTTATCCATGAACAATTGCAGAACGTTTTCACATGCTCTGACTGAATTATCAGCAAAAGTAGAACATAAAGGATTCAGGAATGCATTCATTGCACTAAATAAAACTTTAGCCCCGGTTTCACAGACAAGGTTTAAGCCTAGTCCCAGACTAAAATGTAAGTCTGAGCTGTTTCAACTGAAAGAAACTTGCTCTGACTGATCTTAAAATATATCAGTGCCTTTATTTCGTCTCAAAAAGCACACCAGTAATGTTTTTTTCTAAGCACGTTTATAAAAATTACTTAAATGTCTTAATTGAACTATGGCCTAATCCTGGTTTAGTCTAAGCCCTGACTGTGAAACCGGGCCTAGGACTATGACGATTCTGTGAAATTAAGTCTGAAAAATACGGCACCTTGGCTGCTTTAACAAACTGATGATAGGAAACCATACAATCTTTAAGAATCTCATATGAAACCTGGAGCCTGTCTTTTTCCCATTTTCTTTCCACTTGTCCTTATTTCTGTCTAAGCAAGTGAATCTCAGCATTAAGCCAGGGCTTAAGACAACACCAAACCCAGAGTGCTTGTGAGTAGAACCGACTACAGATTGGGTTAGGTTGAAAGAAAACACCAAAGATAAAACAAAATAATATTTCACACTAGAGGGTCATGGGTTTGATTCCCAAGGGAAGTATAGCGGTAGTTAGTGCAAGTAGAATCCTCATTTGTTTGGGATAATAATGGCACATGCTCTAGGGGATGATGATTATTAGTGTGGATCACCCTAAAATATTACTTTGTAAATGGGTGACACTTCCCTGGGAGCTGGAACAACCATTTTTGTGTGAACGCACCTTTACGGTTCGACTTGAGTCTTGTCATGGGGCAGTTTCCTGACAAATGCTGATAATGTGGACATACCTAGTTTATCAGTATGTGCTCCCTGGGAAAAATTAGGTTTATTAAATTGAGTTTAGCTTTTTATTTTTCTTGTTCTGTCAACAATGTTGCTAACCAAACAACATCCTGCGACAGGAGAGAAAAAAAAGTGTTATATCAAAACACCATGCGACCAGTATCATATGCTACAGAAATGATGGATTACCTAATGCAGTGATGTGAAAGCAGCATTTGAAAATGAAATGTAAATAAATATAAATAAACAAACTAACACTATTAATGATTATTTATTATGTAAGTTTTAAATAATGAGCTTTAAAGGAAAAATGTCTACACATAGGTGTATACAAATATAACCTCTTTACAGAGTTACTGGTTGCAATATTGTTACATTTAAAAAGTAACATCCATTATTACACATATTCTAAATACTAAGAGAGAATTAAGACTTTTATTTATTTATTTATTTCTATTTCCCTTTTTTTCTATTAGCCCTCAAAATAAGCCCACACCCAGTGGTGTATTTAAGTAGGTACTGTTGTCCACACAGTGGATCTATTGGAGTCATGGTTCCCCTCTTCTATAGCTGTACTTTAATTACAAATAAATAAATATATTACAAAAATCTGTAGGCTCACTGGAAATACATGCCTCTTGCAAAACACCAAAAACATACCTATATATACAATTCACTGCGGTTTCTAGCTGAAATGAACACTAGTGCCAGTAAAACACCAACAACTTTTATTCATTTTCATACAAATTATGATTACAGGGCAGATTATTCATTAATAAAAACTAATTTCTGCACAGTTGAAAAATGTTATGAGCTCAAAACACTTACCATAGCACATGATTTGTAAACTGGTGCATTTTGTCTTAAAATATATCAGTGCCTTTATTTCGTCTCAAAAAGCACACCAGTAATGTTTTTTTCTAAGCACGTTTATAAAAATTACTTAAATGTCTTAATTGAACTATGGCCTAATCCTGGTTTAGTCTAAGCCCTGACTGTGAAACCGGGCCTAGGACTATGACGATTCTGTGAAATTAAGTCTGAAAAATACGGCACCTTGGCTGCTTTAACAAACTGATGATAGGAAACCATACAATCTTTAAGAATCTCATATGAAACCTGGAGCCTGTCTTTTTCCCATTTTCTTTCCACTTGTCCTTATTTCTGTCTAAGCAAGTGAATCTCAGCATTAAGCCAGGGCTTAAGACAACACCAAACCCAGAGTGCTTGTGAGTAGAACCGACTACAGATTGGGTTAGGTTGAAAGAAAACACCAAAGATAAAACAAAATAATATTTCACACTAGAGGGTCATGGGTTTGATTCCCAAGGGAAGTATAGCGGTAGTTAGTGCAAGTAGAATCCTCATTTGTTTGGGATAATAATGGCACATGCTCTAGGGGATGATGATTATTAGTGTGGATCACCCTAAAATATTACTTTGTAAATGGGTGACACTTCCCTGGGAGCTGGAACAACCATTTTTGTGTGAACGCACCTTTACGGTTCGACTTGAGTCTTGTCATGGGGCAGTTTCCTGACAAATGCTGATAATGTGGACATACCTAGTTTATCAGTATGTGCTCCCTGGGAAAAATTAGGTTTATTAAATTGAGTTTAGCTTTTTATTTTTCTTGTTCTGTCAACAATGTTGCTAACCAAACAACATCCTGCGACAGGAGAGAAAAAAAAGTGTTATATCAAAACACCATGCGACCAGTATCATATGCTACAGAAATGATGGATTACCTAATGCAGTGATGTGAAAGCAGCATTTGAAAATGAAATGTAAATAAATATAAATAAACAAACTAACACTATTAATGATTATTTATTATGTAAGTTTTAAATAATGAGCTTTAAAGGAAAAATGTCTACACATAGGTGTATACAAATATAACCTCTTTACAGAGTTACTGGTTGCAATATTGTTACATTTAAAAAGTAACATCCATTATTACACATATTCTAAATACTAAGAGAGAATTAAGACTTTTATTTATTTATTTATTTCTATTTCCCTTTTTTTCTATTAGCCCTCAAAATAAGCCCACACCCAGTGGTGTATTTAAGTAGGTACTGTTGTCCACACAGTGGATCTATTGGAGTCATGGTTCCCCTCTTCTATAGCTGTACTTTAATTACAAATAAATAAATATATTACAAAAATCTGTAGGCTCACTGGAAATACATGCCTCTTGCAAAACACCAAAAACATACCTATATATACAATTCACTGCGGTTTCTAGCTGAAATGAACACTAGTGCCAGTAAAACACCAACAACTTTTATTCATTTTCATACAAATTATGATTACAGGGCAGATTATTCATTAATAAAAACTAATTTCTGCACAGTTGAAAAATGTTATGAGCTCAAAACACTTACCATAGCACATGATTTGTAAACTGGTGCATTTTGACATTTGCATCACATAACCAGCTCCATATGTTTGGCTTTTCTGACATTGTAAACTTGCTCATTAGCGCACCTAGTACAGCATTACTAGTGATGCGAAGCATTCAGGTATGAGTCAAATCACCATCAAATACGAATAAAATAGCATGGTTGTTTAGCAAATGTGTTTTTATTTCATGTATGCTCGTGTTCACACTATTATAAGGTTTTGTGTTCTGTAGGTGGTATGTTATTTTCACACATGATGAACATGAATCTGCCAACATTCTTTACATTGGTTGAATGTGCTTGTATCACTTTGAAAGTATGCACTGTAAAGTTGTTTTTGGTAAGCTGTGAGATCCAATGGTGGGGTCATACATACCGGTGAGAGTATTTCAGGAGGATTATATGCATTTAATTCAAAGAGAAGCAACCTCATGAGAAATGGTAACGATACTGAGAATGGAAAGTCACAGAAGAGAAGGTCATTATCATTGCTAATGCTCATGTCTTTAAGCACAGAGAGATTCTGGATCTCCACAAATGCATTTAAAGAGGAGATTTTTTCAGAAATCTGTCATCATTTATTCTGACCAGCTTCTCAACCTCTCAGACTTTCTTCTGTGGAACACAAAAGCGTTTAGCAGAGTATCAGAGCAGTTACCGCAGTTCACAAATCACCTTTCTGAGATCCGATAAATTAATCTGCAGCGCTCCACCGTGATAAATGTGGGATTTATTGAGAGCATTTCATCACTATCACATCGATGTGTGAGTAATCTTGGTTCAAAATTGGGTAAGTCTTTCATTGCGTCCCAGTGTCTTCCGTACATTCATTTCTTCAGGCCATGTCCTGTGCTAATGATGATGACATTACCATCTGCTTTTGAGCACTTTGGCTCAGCTCGAGTTTATTTGAACCTGGGTTTGAGGGCAGAGAGGCTTCCGAGTGTTGAATTATTACCGCTTTTTGGCACACACCTCCACCTCCAATAAAGGATATGAGGATATTACATTTAAATACTTCATTATTCTTTGTAAAATCCCATTCGGTTTGGAATGTGCTATCAAGTGTCCTTGTTCATGACATATATTTCACATTTCATGTTGAATCGCCTCTAAGACTGGGCATCAACCATACTTACAGACGCAGATTATGCCTTCAATTCTGTGTTAGTTCATCCAGAAAACTAAATTCTGTCATCATTTACTCACCACATGTCATTCCAGACCCACATGACTTTGTTTCTTATTTGAAACTCGAAAGAAAGAGATTTAGTAGAATATTCACACACAGAGAAAAGACAAAAAAGCATGATAAAACGACATAAATAAAAGTATTCCATATGACTTGTACACTATTTCAAGTCTTTTGAAGCTATACAATAGTTTTGTGTGAGGAACAGACCCTAATTTAAGTCATTATTTAATGAAAGCCTCCTAGACTGGAGCAGCAAGAATTCTTAGATTTTTCTGTGAGTTATTCCTTTTAAATTTTTAAATGTCTACATTCTTTTTTCTCTCTCTCAAATTCCATATACAGTGATTTTATATTGCTACTGGTCTGCGACATGCAGCAATGTGTACATTAATGCATTGTAGCAGCGATTGCTTTATCACTACAACACCTTATTCATTGATTCTAACTAAAACACTGTGAAATAGTAGGAAGCGGACGGGTTTGTAGTCATATTTTATATTTCACTTTCACTTCCTCTGATAATTTGTTTTTGCAGCTTTTGTACGGCATCACTGTGTGACCAATCCATCTTCAGATACTTTCACTCACACACTGAGTACATGCAATTCAGCCCTGCATCTGACTCCTGGAGCTCAGATCTCTCCATTAAAATCACCTCCACCAGCAGGCAGATGGAAAAAGTGTAAGACATGCATCAAATAGCAATGCAGTAGCAACCATTGTGGCAGTGAGTTTTGTATGGGCATCGTTCACAAGGAAGAATTATGCAGCTCATTGCTAGAAGATGCATGACAATTGAAAACAATATCTGTTCTAAAATTGGCTCAATATGTCAAACATGATGGAATCACAGTCTGAAGCTAAAATAAAGGGAGTCTGTACAATCGTACACAATTTTCAGTGAAATGCCAACTCTGACTGCCCACAATCTGCAGACTGGCTCTGACTTTTGGCAGGTAGCGTCGACTGCAAACCATGGCAAAAAATCTGTCTCAAAGTCATGTACTATATTCCAGCCATAAGACTCACCTGAGGTAAGCTGTTTCAAGAAGCAAAATTGAGTTTCATTCTTGATTTAGATTTCCATGTGTGGTATTTTAAATCACAAGAACAAATTTTCAACCCCAAGTGAACAAAGCACCTGCAGTCAGATCACTTACTTCCTATTTTTCTTTAATTATTCTGTTAAAACTTGCCAAAGCAACAGTTCTTAAACAGCCCAGTATGCACACTTATTAAGGGGAATTTATTTTCCTTGGATCCGCTGAGAGTCCATAATTGGACACAGCACTGATTTGCAGAAACTCAATATCTGTCAACGCTCGGCTTCTCAGCGGATGAAGCTATCCATGTGACAGGTGTGTTTGAGTATGTTCATAAGACGTCCATCAGGGCGCTAGCTCACGTACACCTATCACAGCGGACCACGAGACGCATTGTGAGGACGAGAGAGATCCTGCGCCACTACCACTGTAATAATAGCCACTCTGTGTCAGTGAGGCCGTGCAAAAACAAATTAGCCAGATGATTAATGAATGAGACGAACAGTTCACAGACTGTCTGCAGAGATGGGACTCCCAGTCAGAAACCCTCAGAGCTGACATGAGCCGGCCTCGTGTAAACACTGCTCTCTCGGGGCCCCCATCAATCTGACACGGTCGCTATCTGTGTGTCCTCTAAGGCCGCAGTCATGCCACTCATATCACCAGCACAAGATATAGTAGCATCCATTCATGTTTAACACATCACCCCCACTGCCTGACTAATGGGAGTCTCCTGATCCTCAGCCATCAGCAGCTCAGAACAGAACAATCATAAAAGTACAAACATGTACTCCTCAACCTTTATCTTTCTCTAAATACTGGAATCACATGGTGAAGTTATTACTTATTATTTTCCAGTACAAATATCTAATCATTCTTGAATCAAGACACAAGATATTAAGTTTTTGGTTTTTTGCTTTTTCTTGTTTTAAGCAAAAGTTAACAAAATGTAGATTTTTTTTCAGTAAAGAAGATTAAGTCATTTTGCTTCTCAAATAAATGCATCACGATTCCAGAATGTTTAGATATTTGTGCTAGAAAACAAGTCAAAAATGCTAAGCCAGAAAATCAGATTTTGCAGTGTTGCAATTTGTAAATGCAACTTCACAAGTTCACGCTTACATATAATTAGCTAAACTATAGTAATGCATATTTGTCGTGCTGTCCGGGGAAGGGCTCCGAGCTCTGGAATGGCCCGAACCTAGAGTACCCCCCAAAAAGCAACTGAGCAAAGGACAGCCACCAGACTAAGGACCCTGCTGATCAGTGGGCAGAAGGCAAATGGCTGACCGAGAGGGCCCATGAAGCCTCTGACTGGTGATCAAGACTCAGAACTACGGACGTGTGGGTCCTTTCGGTTTGGCAAGGTAAAAAGGCTTTGGGCCGTCTGGCAAGGAGGACTCTCACGACATCCGACGGGAGATCAAGACTCACTGCATCAGACGGGTAAGCCTTGCCGGGCGGGGAGAGAAAAGGAAAACCCAACTGGGAGAGCTCTCACGGCATCCAATGGGAGATCAAGACTCAGGACATCGAACGGGTAAGCCTCGCCAGGCGGGGTGAAAAGACGTGAGGTTAGCTGGGAGAGCTCGGACAGCATTCTGCGGGAGGTCGAGACTCATGACGTCGGACGGCTGAGCCTCGCCGACCGTTGAACGGAAAGGTAAAGGTGTGTGGCCGGGAGACTCTCGCCGGCATCTGACGGGAGCTCAAGACTCACGGCATCGGACGGGTAAGCCTCGCTGACCGTAGAAAATGGCCGACCGGCAAGGAGTACTCTCACAACATCCGACGGGAGATCAAGACTCACGGCATCAGATGGATAAGTCTCGCTTGCGGGCAGCAAGTATAGAAGCCCAACTGGGAGAACTCTCGCCGACATCTGACGAGAGATCAAGACTCACTGCATCAGACGGGTAAGCCTCACCGGGCAGGGAGAGAGAAAAGAAAAACCCGACTGGGAGGGCTCTCACAGCATCCGATGGGGGATCAAGACTCAGGACATCGAACGGGTAAGCCTCGCCAGGCGGGAGGAAAAGACGTGAGGCTAGCTGAGAGGGCTCGGACAGCATTCGGCGGGAGGTCGAGACTCATGGCGTCAGACGGCTAAGTCTCGCCGACCGTCGAACAGAAAGGTAAAGGTGTGTGGCCGGGAGACTCTCGCCGGCATCTGACGGGAGCTCAAGACTCACGGCATCGGACGGGTAAGCCTCGCTGACCGTAGAAAATGGAAAAGGTAAGGTTGTGTGGCCGGGAGGCTCTCGCCGGCATCCGACGGGAGATCAAGACTCACGGCATCAGACGGGTAATGCCGGGTTCACTGCACGATTTTAGCCCGATTTTTCACTCGCCGACAGGTTTCACGAAAATCGCCGACAAATGCCCGAAATCAGAGGCAAATCGGTGCTCGTTCACGCGAGTGGCAATCACACCATGTGAATTATCGAAGATGCGATCTGAGGGAATCACTGATGCGTCGCTGACGCCCGTGAAATATTTGGCATGCTAAATATCTGGAGCTGTCGGCAATTTCCAATCACGCTGTGTGAAATGAGTTCTGACTGAAACACATCGGCGATGACCTACAGCCAATGAGAGACCAAGATACAGGGCAGCGGGAAGTTCGGGGAGGAGTTCTGCAGGCGGGAGGAAAAGACGTGAGGCTAGCTGAGAGGGCTCGGACAGCATTCGGCGGGAGGTCGAGACTCATGGCGTCAGACGGCTAAGTCTCGCCGACCGTCGAACAGAAAGGTAAAGGTGTGTGGCCGGGAGACTCTCGCCGGCATCTGACGGGAGCTCAAGACTCACGGCATCGGACGGGTAAGCCTCGCTGACCGTAGAAAATGGAAAAGGTAAGGTTGTGTGGCCGGGAGGCTCTCGCCGGCATCCGACGGGAGATCAAGACTCACGGCATCAGATGGGTAAGCCTCGCCGACCGTAGGATGGAAAAGGTAAGGTTGTCTGGCTGGGAGGCTCTTGCCGGCATCCGACAGGAGATCAATACTCACGGCATCGGACGGGTAAGTCTCGCCAGTAGTTGAAAGAACACATATTCACTTAACTAGGAAGGCTCTCGCAGCATCTAACGGGAATTCAATACTCGTGGCGTTGGACGGGTAAGCTTCGCCGGTGGTCGGACTGAAAGGCCAAGATTTGCTTGACTGGAAGGCTCTTGCAGCGTTCGACGGGAGTTCAATACTCACGGCACTGACAGGTAAGCATCACCGGTAGTTGAAGGAACATATATGCACTCGACCGGGAAGGCTCTTGCAGCATCTGATGGGAGTTCAATACTCACGGCATCAGACGGGTAAGCTTCGCCAGTAGTCTGACGGAAAGGCAAGGTTTGCTCGACCGGGAGGCTCTCGCAGCATCTGACGGGAGTTCAATACTCACGGCATCAGATGGGTGAGCCTTGCCGGTAGTTGACAGAGAAACATATTTGCTCCACCGGGAACGCTCTTGCAGCATCTGTAAGGGAATTCAATGCTCAGTGTCTACCCTTTTAGACAACTCAAATTGTTCTATGAGGATTACTTTGTGTAATTGTTTGATGAATCCAATAAGCTGCTTCTGATAACACGTCAGAAAATCTTGGT
Source organism: Sinocyclocheilus anshuiensis (assembly GCF_001515605.1). NCBI lineage: Eukaryota > Metazoa > Chordata > Actinopteri > Cypriniformes > Cyprinidae > Sinocyclocheilus > Sinocyclocheilus anshuiensis. The sequence continues at coordinate 509,777 of NW_015554134.1, forward strand.
GCTGCTTTGCATCTGAAAGTTAAGCGCACGACAAAACAGAATTTCCTGTGCCAACGTACCCCAAATAAGTGCATAGCTTTGAAAGCTGAGGTGATGTCGACTTTTGCCAGCCAAGTGCTAAGACCTATGATTTTATTATATTGATTGCTTGATCAATGTCTTACTATTGAGAGGGAATTCGTCAAGAGGAATCGAGGTGTTTATGCTTGAAAACAGGGAGTTATGTGGAGCTGACAGATCGATTAGAAGGCGTTTCTTACCCCAGAATTTTCCTAGTAGCCACTCCAATGGGCTAATGCGAAACTGAGAAGGCGGAGCATCGAAAGGGCTGATCATGAACCCTCGTTTAATTCACACCGCCTATGGGGGAAAACGCTGAACAGATTATTTCAGTGAACGCTGAACGTAATGAAAAACTCAGAAAAATGGCTTTTGATGTCCACATTCAAAGATTTACGATTGCTGTAGCATTTCTGTCGTAAAGAAATGGCCAAATATTCAAGATTAAATGGACATTTTAATTAAATGTTGTTTAGCCATGCGAGGATTAGATCGCACAGTGACATGTAGAAACGATTGTCGGGCCATTGGTGCCCTTTGTAGGCTTTTGATATAATGCGTATGTACATTATATTGTTTATAATACATTATGTTACGTTTTGTTCAACAGAACCATATTGTTACTTGCTTTTGATACTTTATTTGAACCAATTATTATGGCCTCATTGCTATTATGTATGTATTTCAGATAATTTTTAAAGGCTATTGTTTAATTAGGCCTTTTTTTCTACCATACATATACATTATAATTATCTGATTAATCATCAGAATAATCAACCGATAACTCTGTTACCCAATTAATCGTTAGTGACGGCCTTAGATGAGGGCTCTATGTCCGCACCTGCCAGGGTCTGTGCTCAAATGTTGTGAGCCACTGGAGGTGGCTCCGAGGCAACAGCATTTGGTGGGACGGGCAGTGATGTTGCTATAAAAGAGAATATTGTGATTTTAAATGAAGTAGAGAGCTGTGAGGGAAAGGAGCAGGGGCCGCAATTGTTGGGGGAGGCAGCCTCACGCTTAATATCGGCCTCGAGGTGGGAAACTGAGAGAAGCGTAAGAGAAAAAAAATGGAGGAAAAGAAAGATGTGTTGGTCTGTGTTGTGAGCGGGGGCAGCCTCACGCTAGTGTCTGCTATGGGAGCTGGAGGCCACTGAAAAGGAAAAAGGGGTTATTAGTAGCGGGAGGAAAAAGACCGAGATGTGTGGGCCTGTGTTGCAAGCGGAGGCAGCCTCGTACTTGCTTCACCTGCTGTAGCTGTAGGCCACGGGAAGGGAGTCCTGAAGAACCTGTGTAGCCTGCACTGCTAGCGGAGGCAGTCTCTGGAGGTCTCTGAAAATGCCTCATGCTTGCTTCAGCTGCTTTAGCTGTAGGCAGCGGGAAAGGGGAGTGGTTTGTGACATTTGAGGGAAATGCTGAAATGCCCGAGTAGCCTGCAGTGTTGCTGATTTAGCAATTTGTTGTTAGATTTAGCAATTTCTCAGACTACCCTAGCAACTGGTTTTCCAAAGCACATAGTAACGAATTTACCTATTTAAAAATGTATTTGGCAACTTTTAGCATCTTTAAAAAAAGTTATTAAATGGTAAAAAGACATGCATTTTCCTCTTATCCACCCAAAGAAGAAAGTATTGAAAAGCTAGCCAAGCAGCAAGTCGGCTAGAGACTTAGAGAGAGGTGCCTAGCAATACTCACGTCACATGTGAATTAGGTTGCTAGTTGCACTTGTTCAATAATAATAATAATAGTTTCTCTTATGATAAACCTAGTTGTTAGTTTGTGCCTATAATCGTTAATCATTTAGGTACATAGTTGAACTTATTTTCTCGAAAATCTTATTCAACGAAGTCAAAGCCTTTTGGAAAATCTATTTGTGGTGGTTAGTTTTGATATTGTGGCGGGCCGCCACAAATAAATCAATGTATGGGAAACACAGAGTTGTAAGTTTGTGCCTATAATTGTTAATCATTTAGGTACATAGTTGAACTCATTTCTCGAAAATCGACCTTTTTCATCCGTGTATCTGAGTGAAATGTGTAATTTAAAATACAGGTAAAAATGCTAGTAAAATTAATTCAGAAAATCTGAGTAATTTCTTTGTGTATTCTACGCAGTTTGCGTGATGGTTACAAAATGACATCAACATCCTTTCGTCACAACGTCATTTAACAACTTTTAGTGACAAAATGACCTGCCTTTTAGCGACTTTACCTAAACATTCATTTGCAACACGGCCTGCGTCGCTAGCGGAGGCGGCCTCGCGCTAGCGTCTGCTACAAGAGGTGGAGGCCCGGCTGCATATGACGCTGCGGCCGGAAGAGCCGCGGTGAAAGGTTGAGCCGAAGCGGGAAGCGAGTGAGGCTTTGCTGCGGTGAGATCTGGGGCATGGCCCAGGCTCATTGAAGGCCTGCCGCTGCGACCCAGCACTTAAGGAGAGCCGGGTCTTGTGCGGGGCGATGGTGGTGTCGAGCGAGGCGAGTTCGGGGCCTTGTGAACTTTGCTCGAAATATTGGCCGCTCTGTTGGAGTAGATTTTGGAGTGAGGTTGGCTGATTGCTGGGAGACGAATAACTTAGATCGTACAGATCCGCTTTGTTTACACATTGCAAGGACAGTGCATCGGAATTAATCAGCATTTGGCTCAGGCTTAAATACAGTCCACTTTTCGATTGGAGGAATTGTAGGCACAGCCGAAAGATAAGAGGATGCCAGGGAAAAAATTGGAAGTGATGCCGGTAGAGGCGAGGTTAAGCCTCGGCGTCGTGGAGAGCATGTGGCTGGTCGAGCAGGGAGCAGCGGCCGTGATGAAGCCTGGAGCTCGGCGGCAGTCTGGCAGATTGGCCGGAGAACCGAAAAATCCCCAGTATAGGTCTCGTCGTTTAGATGGGAGAAGCTGAGTCTGCGATATAATGGCAAAAATTGCAAACCAAATGCTGATAAACTGTCAATGGATAGAGGAAAGTCAGCTGTATTAATATCATGGTGTTGATTAACTTGAGTGCACTCCACCTGTGTTAATTAGGCTAAGTATCTGATGCGCTCCTCCCGAACCTTGTTAATAAAACATAATTTCATGTGTCACTTCCAGGCATGTCATATCACAGAATAACTCTTCTAAAAGTACAGGTTTAAGTACAACTTTAAATGTAACCCATGTGAGACACTGGTCTTCACTGTCCTCCATTTACCGAACAGCAAACAAAACTCTGATTCATTTCCACACATGGAAGAGGCCCAGAAAGGAATTTGGCGTCTGAAGGAGTGCTCACCTGCTTTTGCTACACATTCTAACACTTTTATCACGGTGAAGGACATCTGAAGGATAAGAAGCAAACTACCCAGCCAAGGCCATTCAGAGGGCCAGTAAATGACTGAAAACACACAGTGTTGCAATCAGCCGTTTTCATTAAACTAACCTGGAGTTATTTGCTGCTGTGAATGTGCTTTCTGTTTAATAATTTTCACTTGTTACTGTTGTAAAAGTATGTGTCTTTGCTATCATTGCATTGATGGTGTGCTCCACTGTTTGTATCATCAGTTGCTTTTAAAAGCATGAAACATGCTTCTATTTCTCCATCCATTAGCGTACAGGTTCAGCATGCAGCCTCATTGCAGCAAACTTTATTAAACTGTAGTCAGTCGGGTTTGTAACATGACGGCTAATTGTCCCGCTCAGCCTAGCCGCTCACATTAACAGCGCGCATCCATGAAGAATTTGTAGCGTCTGGACCAATCAAACACACAATATATATTTTGTTAGCTATATTTAACAAATGCTCTGTAACACCCCTCAGTTAACAAGCCATATGAGGACCTATGGACCTTTCCCCCGAAATGCGTAACACCCCAGGATGTCTGCAACGACACCAGGCCCTGAGCTAGAACGCTTCTGCAACCCGCTAAGTTCGTGCCAGACTTTGGCCTTGACTTTTCCATTCACCAAGATCAAACTGGTTCTTTTTCATCAACCAACTTCAGCAAAGATCAACTTGAACCTTTGGACTGCTTCGAGTGAAATATCTACAGTGGATCTAAATATTTATAATTAATTATAACTAGTTATGATTAATTATGCATATTTCCCCATGAGCTGATTCGCTACAATTTGTACAGATTCGGTAAATCTCCTCGCGGGGCCAGAGCACACATTACTCCGATGATAATTTGAGGTTTTTGTGAATGTTCGACAGTCAACATTGAAGCGCGGTGAGCTCCTGCAGTGCTCATTCCGCTAAAAACATACAGGAAATATTTGAACTCTCCTTTCCCCACATTTACTTTGGCTGTCTTTAAACAACATTTCTTTTCTGAGTGTGCTATGCAAACCCACTTGGAAAAACAGGAAAAAACAAAATAGCCTCTAAGTTGAACACTGAGCTACCATCACTGAAACATCAGCTACAGCAACATTTCATCACCATTTTTAGAATTAGGTCGGGATTGTTAAACTGTTGTTGTTGTTGTTTGTGATGTCATAGGCAGATGAGGATCCCCTTTAAATGTTAGGTCTTTTATTAATGCTGAACGTTTTTAGGTTTTCCATCTTATGTTTTGATCTGGATGGAATTTTCATTCACAGAATTTCCAAGGTCTGTTTTTGCATAACCCCCATCCTTTTGTTTGTTTATATGTTTTAGTCTCTAAGCAGCACTGTGACTCATATTAAGGACTCAAAGTTATTGATTATCATATTGAGGTTAATGATTTGAACAAACACCTTTCTTCTGTGTAACTAAAAGAGTTTAATGAAATGCATATAATGAAAATGAAAGCAGAACAGACAGTCAACATGCAAAAATTATTAAGTTTTTTTGAGTTGATATAAATACAATTAAATGTGCCCAGTTTTAGTAGAAGGAATGCTTGAAGGTGATGCTTTTTAGTGAATAATGACTTAATTGTCAGTCTTTTCCTCATTCAAAGCTGTCATAAGGCTTAAAAAAAAAACTTACTAGAACCAGTTTTATGATTTTTTATGGCTTTCTTGTCATTTTCTTGTCATTCGTGGAGCTTTTATTTGAAGCCTTTGTCTACAATGCATTATATAAATTTTTTATAAATACTTATAATATCTCTATATAAGATAAAATTCCTTACAATATTTGCTTGTTGGTTCCTTGTTACATTTGAAATTGGTTGCTTGTCTTGTGCTTTAATGCATTGTACTTTCTGAAGGTGAAACGATTAGACAAGTATCACTGTGGATACATGATATTATGAAGTGAAGTGAAGTGACGTGACATGTGGCCAAGTATGGTGACCCATACTAGGAATTAGTGCTCTGCATTTGACCCATCCAAAGTGCACACACACAGCAGTATACGATGCATTACAGGGGTATTACAAAGAATTAATGATGCATTAGAATATTTTTTATTCTGTTATGACATTAAGGTACTCTTGTTTAAATCCATTCCATAGAATTCTAACTATGCATCAGTTAACTTCTGTCCTGCTACAAGCCATATTTCACAGTCAGCTTCCTCACTTTATCCATTTTATACCCATTGTATTTTATACCCAGTGTGCTGCACTTATAAGAAATATTTTGAGTTGAACAGCTGATATAAACCCTGTGGCTTGCAAATAAAAATAGAACGTTAACTACAGAGTGGGACGGTCCCATCTGAATTCTTCACGTCAGACATTTACACCACGTATACCAACACTGTCAGACCACAGCATCGAGAACGAGGGGGTCAGAGCTCACGGTCAGGGCTCCTTTTATCTCCGTGTGTTTTAGCATCAGACTGCAGGAACAGACGGCAGCAGTGCAAGTAAGAGTGAGGCGGCACAGCAAACAGGATGTGTTAGCCAGGATCAGGGGCCAGACTAGCGCCCGAGTGCGAGTTTTCAAGCCGCCGGGGAGAGTTTCCATTCCCATAGTGCAGAGGAGATGTCAGAGCGCAGCGTCCCGCTGATGTGTGCGCTGCTGACTGCTGAGAGAGTCCAGTACACGCACACCCTCTAGAGTACACACTGTGAAGTGCACTCAGCTCATCTGGAAATGACTCCTGAATCTGTTTGAATTCACAATATTATGCAGTGGATAGCACAGAGTGGTGTGAATTAGCAAGTGGGGTTTCATTACATAGCCAAGAACTTTCAGAAATCTATGAAAGATGGAAAAGCTGAAATAAATGTACTTAATCCATCGGAAGGCATTACGGTGAACTATCCCTACTGTCAGGATTACACATGTAACCCTTTCACAATTGGATTTTCTTGTCTCACGCCTTGTCATCATGTGCTTCGTTTTCCATTTGTGGGGATTTCTGTGTTTTTAACTGTGTGTATTATTTTTTATGTTCATTCCCTTTTTTACTGTGCATTTTACAATTCTGAAGAGACTGCTTTGTGTTTTGGGAGCCAAAGGTAATTTGTGGGAGAAGTTTTATATCATCCATGTGTCATGCGCGTGTATATAAAGCTCCTGTTATCTATCGTTGGAGGTGTAATGCGGTGCACAGCTTGTCCGATAAGCAGTCTGCTATGGCGAATTAAAGTACTTTAAACACTGTAAACAACATGCTAGAATTGGCACATGTGAAGATTGATACTGACTGATACTGTTGGTTCACTAACGCCTCCCTGAGCGAGTGGGCGGACTACAGAAGGGCCTCTCCAGACTGCGGCTCTGCTCCGGGGGTTTGGCCATGTGAAGGCCTGCAGGTTTTTACTGTGCTGCGGTGGAGGCCGGCTCCTGTTGGTAATGAAGGGGTGTGGGGCTTTGGATAACTTACTCTTTTGTGTACACAGAGCAGCACTGTGTGGGTGTTTCTTCAACTATGGGCACTTTTGGCCCTCTGGACTAAAATATCTCTCTTAAACACACTTCTTACACTCTCACTAGTTTATTTAATTTGTCTACTAACAAAGTTCAACAGTGAACATACGTTAATCTTAGAATTTTGTCAGTTTTGTCTTTTTTTTTTTCACCACAATGCCATTCTGACCACATCTCAAATTATTAATGCTGGCTCAATGGAAATAAGTGCCTTCATCTACATTTTTGCAAAACTCCAAAAAACCTATACATACAATTCACTGCTGAAATGAACACTAGAGCCAGTAAAACAAACTTTTTTCCTTTTCCCACAATTATGATTACGTAGGCAGTTTATTGGTTAATAATGACTTATTTTTGCACAACACTATGCTATGATTTCAAACACATTTTGACATTTGCATCACACAACCAGCTCCATATGTTTGGCTTTTCTGATGTAGTAAACTTGCTCAGTAGCGCACCTGGTACAACATTAGCAATGTGGAGCGCTTGATTATGAGTCCTGTGAAAAACTATTTACAATAAAAGAGCTCAAATACTTCTAGAAGCAAGCTAAAATGTGCTTTTGTTAAGTATCGGTTAGGTTTTGGGTAGGGTTTAGTGTAGATGTTACATTATTTTTAAACACAAATGCAGAGTGGGTGCCTGATGAAGTACCTTTTATTCAATTTCTCAGTTTCGCTGTGAATTATCCAATATTGGCATGTATTTAAGTATAATATAACCACAATATGCATGGCCAGTCCATCACAGGGATGACACACACTTACACAATAACTCATACTGGCCATACCACCCACCCCTAAAAATCTAATTTACAGTATATCTACTCTATTGTCCCTGATTACAGAAATAAATGTCATAGAGGAAAACTTAGCTTAAATATATATATTGCATGCAAAGGTAAATATGCAGGACATTTCTGGTAAAGCATGGCTTAAACCATCTCAGAAAGTCTCTTTTCAGTCAGGATGGGAGTATTTGAGCACATCTGTTGTAAATGATTTAACATCAGAGATGCTAGCGCTGAAAAGCAATGAGCTATGAAGCGTTGCCTTGTCTGCTTCTAGAGCTCATCATTCAATTCAGAGTTGGAAAGCAAAACTGACTTGAGTATCCTAATACACTCTGCCAGTGAATTATCATGTGCTGAATTATGACGATGATATGAAAAGCTGCTGTAAGACTTTCTAAGGCTCTTGGACTTAGAAAAATCCTTAGATTAGTTTTTTTTTCCCCCTGTGCCTGCTACAAATATATGTCAATAGCCGCTGAAGCTGTGCCAGTCTGAGCTTTGCTTATGTTAGCTAATCTTAGCTAAGTGAGTAAATTATAGGACCTAAAAATATGTGCACTACTTTTACAAATTTAGAATCATTATTAATTGTTTACTGTTTTAGTAGAAATTAATATTTTATTACCAAAAGATGCATTTAATTGATCAGAAATTACAATAAAGACTTTCAGGCCTTCTTATAACATAAAAAAAAAGGAGGAAAAAAAAACTTTTAAAATGTTAAGATAAAACTGAACAGTTTCCGTAGAATGTGAACACCGAGGAAGGTCCTGCGTGACCTCAAAACTCAATTAAATTTATTCAGACCTTATGCTGCTTTGGTAGCTTAGTTGTCTGCAAGCGATTTGTTTAGGAGGGACTACTGTACAGAAACACTGTCTATCACAGACTGACTGGGGAACAAGGCAGCAGCATTCAGTTTTGGAAGAAGCCAGCAGTTAAAATACATACTGCAAAATCCAACAGTATGCTAGTATGCTATTCCAACATAGCCAGTGTTACTTCCACGCAGATTTAGTGGAGCCCTTACGGTCCTCCCTGTAGGGGCAAAATGATAGACGCCACATTTGTTTTCACACCCAGCATGATACAGGCAAAGCAGATCATAATGCTGCACTCTGTTGCCCGTTCAGCGCCTCTCCATGCCCTCAGAAAGAGAATCTGTGTTCGGTCTCTGCCACTGGCATCCACACCACCTCGATTCATAGTGATTGTAATAGGTCTAATGCCAACTATAAATGTATTAGTTTTTCTAAGGAGGGATAGGATATGATTTAACTCCCCAAAAAAGGCCATGAACGTAAGACTATAGTTTATGGCTCATCTAAGTCACACAAAGTAGCTTTAACAAGCTTGACTGATTGATTTCAGCTGGTTCTCAGAAGCTGGGCATGATTTATGACATACTAGATGAATGACATGTATGGTTATTATGCATACTTCACTGGAACATGTAATTATTTAACAGCTGTTTAGAAGTTGTCTGGAATAATATTCTAATATGTAAGGAAATAGGGACATATAATGTGTTTTATGGTGGCCCCTGTGAAGCACAAACAACTGCATTAGTTGAACAATAACACTGACAACAAAATTAAAATAATTATAGAAAACAACGTAACATTTAACGACTGATTAATTAATGGAACAAAACCACAACAGTATAATATCAGCACATCAGTCTGGATCAGCACAAAAGTTAACTTAGGGTGACCATACGTGCCAATTTCCCAGACACTTCCTGGCCAGGGTTTCTATATTGCCTAAAATATCCAGGTTTTGGCTTTGTTTTCCTGTTATCATACTTGCTGAAAGTAATGATTGAAAAGTAGTTTGACCAATAACATACAGGCATTGTACATCATCGACCAATCGTGGTATACAGAGAACGGTCAAAGCAATGCAAATATGCATACATATTAGGTGTGTTTGACTTGAAGTGGCGTCATCAAAGTATCACGAGAGCGATTCGAAAGCATAAGGAGCGTCTGCTCTCTAGCTCTCATGGTACTTTGATGTCATACACCAATCGGTTTGCACAGCGCAAACAGCCCAAACCTGAATATTTTAGGCAATATACAAACCCTGGTCAGGACGTGTCTGGGAAAAATGGCATGTATGGTGACCCTAGTTAACTGGAATCAAAGCACAAGATGCTACGCTGCTGGGAAACATCTAATAATCATCACCACACAAATGTGCTAGTCTGTATTAGAGTTATGTATGTAATGTAATGAGCTTCTTTCTCTCCATGGTGTCTACAAACTGTATGTAGTTCCTTGAACTTAATGAAATCTACAAAACCAAGAGATAAGCAGCTAACAACCAAACAGAAACTGAGCTAATGTCTCAATTCAGACTGACCAGACAGGTTTGAGATCCATGAATGCATGTTCCAGTGCCTGGCACGCAAAGCACAGCCCATCTTTCAGAAAGAGACTCGGCACAGCCAGCAGACATTCAAGAATTTCATATTTTATTGGAGTAGATTAAAAGGTGTTTTATTGCATATGTAATACAATCCTGTACAAACATAATGAAAGGTAAACTCTAATTTCCAAAGACCCCTTGAAAAGGATAGGGAGAGCAACACGTGCAATACTGATATCACAAGTACTATTTTTCCAGCGTAGAGAACAGCCATTCCTACTTCCATGTTTAAAAATAACGTATGTTGGTAGTCTGCTTGTTATTCTTGGAAGCTGTGACACAGATTCGCTTATCAAAGCTTGCCTTGCACTGACATTTAGTCCTGTTGCTGTTGGCACATCTGGGTTTGTGTTCAAGCATAGCTTGAGTTTGAGCTCTGAGCTTTAAGTTTTGCCTTGAGTCTACCTCAAATTCTAATACTTCATCTATTTATCATGCCTTTTTGTGTGTATACTTTTTCATTTCCATGATTGTTAGCATTTCACAGATCACTGGTCCCTACCTGATTACAATGCTATAAACACCTTAGACAGAAATACAAACAAGTAATTTATCATCCCTTCATGCAGTAACCAGCATTAAATGTTGCAAGTGTAGTTCTCATGATCAGTAGGGATTATTTATTTATTATCTTGACACTTGGTCAGTGGAAGGTGTCGTTCCTGATGCTAACACAAGTAATGCAAACCCAGGTATTGTTAGGTGAGGGTGCATGAAGAGGGTGAGGAGTTCTTACGTCTTTCCCTGCCATTGATGAAATTTTCCAGCAATCCATGTTTTTACTGTTATACGGTAGGGGGCGCTATTACACATCTTCTGAAATAGTACAGAATCTCAAGATCTAAAACAAGTGAAGAAGCAGCAGAAACAAGGAAAAGAAGCATTGCTTACACATTATAAAATTGCTTAAAAATGTTGATGCTGGCATGCAACTTAAAAAAAAAATGCTGGCAGGGAAAGGGTTAATCAGACAAATTTATGAACAAAGACATGTGGGGGAGATAAACGCGCAATGACAGATAACCAAACGTACAAAACATAATACAGACAAGAGAGCACACAAGTATAAACATCACCAAGTAACAATATTCTGGCAGATATTGTATGGAGTGCCACAAGGCTCTGTCTTTGGCCCACTGTTGATATTCATGCTTCAACTTCTAACTTCTTATTCATTTTTTTATTGTTCTTGTTAATTTTGATATATTTACTTTTACAACCAATACCCATTAAAATACACTTATTGTGTGCATGGGTGCAGTGTTGGGTAAGTTACTCTAAAAAAGTAATTAATTACTAGTTACTAATTACATCTTCAACAGTGTAATTAGATTACTGTACAAATTACTCTCTCCAAAAAAGTATTTAATTACTTATTACTAATTACTTTCAAAATCCTATATCAACCTCGACAAGTTGATGAAGGATAGACATGAAACGGTTCTTTTAATTCTTTCAAGTAACTACATAAATTATTCTGGTCACACTTTAGATTAGGGTCCAGTTCTCACTATTAACTAACTATTAACTATGACTTTTGCCTCAAAATACTCCTAATTACTGCTTATTAATACTTAGTAAAGTAGTTGTTAAGTTTAAGAATTGGGTAGGATTAAGGATTTAGAATAAGGTCTTGCAGAATAAGACATTAATATGTGCTTTTTAAGTAATAATAAACAGCCAATATCCCAGTAATATTCATGCTAATAACCAACAAGTTAATAGTGAGAATTGGAGAACTAAAGTGTCCAGTATTCTTATTTACTCAAATTATTTAAAATGAGAAGGGTACATAAAAAGCATGCATTTTAAGGTTAGAATTAATACTTAGTAAAGTAGTTGTTAAGTTTAAGAATTGGGTAGGATTAAGGATTTAGAATAAGGTCTTGCAGAATAAGACATTAATATGTGCTTTTTAAGTAATAATAAACAGCCAATATCCCAGTAATATTCATGCTAATAACCAACAAGTTAATAGTGAGAATTGGAGAACTAAAGTGTGCAATATTCTTATTTACTCAAAGTATTTAAAGTGAGAAGGGTACATAAAAAGCATGCATTTTAAGGTTAGATTTTAAATGTTGATGTTAAATCTACTATTGTATTGTGTATAAATGTTCTACAGTCTATACACGGTATTAAGTTCAATTACATAAGAAGTAACTGTAATTAAATTACAGAAAAAATAAGAGTAATCCATTACTTTTTCAAGGGAAAAGTAATTAAATTACAGAAACTAATTACTTAGTAATTAGTTACACCCAACACTGCATGGGTGATTGCACTATGGTACCACACAGACGTCAACCCTGCTATCATCTTCGGCACTCTGTTTTCCCCATATGCTGAATGTGTCTACTGTGAATACAGAAGAATTATAAAATGTTGACATCTTACAGGTTGGCGGGAATTTAAATCTGCGTGGTGGTGGCATGTTCCAGCCAAACCCTAAGCTAGTCAGCCACCACAGGAAATATTTTGGTTCTTTCTCCTAGACCTTTCCGATAGTAAAAAAAGAGTTTGTTTATTTATTGGTGGTCACTGGATAAGTAAGAGCCTGTCAGATGTTGAAATTAAGACTTGTGTAAGTCTGATTAAAAGTGGTTTAGAGGTCTGCCCGGAGCAGTCTGTTCCACACACTTGGTTGTAAATCTCAGGTAGGGAGATACCATGGTGGCATTCATCTCTGACAGTACCACACACCTTTCAATACCTAATCCTGTCGGAGAGAGTCACACTCACTTTTTCCAGTCACTTCAAATTAACGGGTGTAAGGGATGAAGCATGATTTAGATATTCAGAGTGCCCACTCTAAGAGAACCACATTGAGATGAATTACATTACTTCACTAACTGCCTGGTAACAAGACAATTTAATCAAGCTATAAAATGACAAATCATATACTGGATATGCAACAAAACAATTGGAAAATGTACAGTGAGGTTGATTCACTGAATAGGGTGGTCTCGGTTGACTCTATCAGCCCATTGGGCATTAAAGGAACAGTGGCACTCAGTGTGGTTAAGTGCTTATTTGCCAGACCATACCACCGAGAGCAGCCCTGTGTGGTCTGACAGAGGAGATATGAATGTACAGTTCTTGATAGACAGAGTGGCTCTAATGGACCTTCAGAACCACCAATCTATTCAGCCTGCTATGACAAGAGACCTGTCTACAGATTGTCAGATCTCAGATGTGAGTCAGCTCTCTGTACTTCTACATTTCACTTGTACTCCTCAGAGGAGTCTCCATACATTTGTTCTAAACTCCAAAACAGGATTGAAAGGCATTATCTTTTTTTTTTTGTTTGTCTTTTTCAAAGGTTGCAAGTGTGACCATAACAAGGGGTGAACCATACACTAAAGCATTGCTCAAGAAATCTTCAGGTCTAGATTGCTTTAAAGAGTCTGGCTCTCACTTTGAGAGGTAAGTTTGACGCTCCAACAACCCTGGAAATGCCTGATCCCATGTCCACACTGGGATAACAGGGCACCTCCTGCATAGATCCAGTTGTCAGATGGGCCTCTTAAGCAAGCTTAAAATAACAAAGAATCTCTGATGCTAGAATGCAAGAATAATTGGTAGTCAAGATAGTCAGTCATGCTTCAACTCCAAGAAAGCACAACTGGAAAATTATTAATTTAAAGGAAAGCAGAACAATTAGGTCTTGTTTGAGTGTATCTATTATTTTAAATGGTGTATGTTTTTCACTTCATTTGCTCGAAGGGACCTTTCATCCATTAGTGCTTTGTATAATGGACACCAGTCCAGAGCAATAGCAGCTAATGAATTCATTGCTTGACCCTGGAGGCTGAACAGCGGGTTTTCGTCCCGCATCTGGAGATTAATTTTGCCTAACATATTCTGACAGGAAAAGCCTACTAGTAGCCAGTGCGGCTTTTACAGGGGTCACATGTATTCTCAACTGAACACACCCAATCTTTCAGTGGCCCGCGCACACAGTAATTTTTTTATTTTATTTTAAATTTAAATTTTTTATAAATCTGTATTACATAATGCAAATATTAAAACACACTCAGTTTATGAAGTAAACAGCAGACCTGTCCCTGGCATGCCATGACTACAACGTTAGGTTCTAGTATAAAAACCCTTGAATGAAATAATGCATTAAACAAACCTGCATTACTCTGAAATCACTGCATCCACAACCTATTTCTGTTAAGAGAGTAGTTCAATTGCGTCTTCAGCAGCACAAACATGTGAGTAAACATTGCAACCTGCGTCATTTCTTGAGAACAATATTCCTGTTGAGCCTGAGGCACAGAATAAAAAAACATTCATCATTTCAAATAAACAAACTACAGGCCATTATAGTGGCTGCTTGAATTTCTTGCAATAATTAGGCCATTGGCAGACACGGTTATAATGGGGAAAAACTAGGTGTTCAGAGGCCTTCAGGCTACGAGCGGTGACCTGCAGAGGTGGTGGTTCGTTGGAGCTGATAAACAAGTAAACGGCAAACATAACCCCAGACTCGCTGCTTTTAAGAGGGATTTACACCAGCAGATTTCCAGGGCCACCGTCAGCACTGACAGTTTAATGCGTTTGAAATGTTGACTGCTTTAAAAACAACCTTTGGGAAAGACTGCTGCTTATTATTGTTTGCATGCACTGATTCTTTAATCAGCTCGCAGCATTGTGCGAACCGTTATTTTTAATAGTGTGTTAATGTCAGGCCATCAGACCTGAGGTGTGTGAGTTCAGCCCAGTGCTGAGAAAGCCTGTGTGAAGCACATTAGTGACTGGAAAACACTGACATCACCAGCACCAGCGGTAGCTGCTGTAACACAGACACCTCTGGAGTGACAGGGTTTCTTCCTCTCCGTGTGGCCACACAGCACAGGACAAAGTGTCATTTCATCTGGTCTCCACACAGCAGCACAGAGCACTTTGGGTTTGTGTGTCTGGAAATTAGGCTACGAGGTGGCAGCAGAACACCACCGCCCTCTTTCACGGGTCAGAAGTGAAGTATTTATGCCTTTGACATTTATGTCATTTGTTGTGGAAAAATCCTCTAGGCATCAGATTACTCCTCGCTAAAGAGCTATGAGATCAAAAATAAGACACAAGCTGATGTTGCTGATCTTATAAAGATGCATTCATAACTTGTTTTTTCAGGTATGTTGAATCTTGTGAATCCCATCACAATCCAGGACACATTTAGCCACAAAACCAAAATAAAAATGAGAATTCAGGAATGAAAATCAAATCTGTTTTTACCTTTTTTTTTCAGGAATTTCATCACTGTATTACAGTATTAAAAAATCTTACTAGAATCACTTTTGGGAGTCACAAAACTCTACAAGGCGAAAGCTGATAGGTACTGGACAGGCACTCTGCCAATCCTGTTCTCTCTCTAAATCTGAGATTGAAGTTGTGTGCTGGTCTCAATGCAGACCACTGGAAAAACTGACCAAAACCACTGATGACTGTACAGACATCTGTGCAATCAAATGCTCTCTTGAATAAGAATGTAAATTACCCATACAGTACAGCAATGTTGCAATGCTCATTTTATGTGCTAAATTACTACTACTATGTTTATGCTCTGATTGCTTTGAAATGTTTCTGTGTATGTATGAGTTCAGCATTTTTGTGAATTTTTGCTATAATCATTTCACAGTGCTGTCAGATGAACTTGTCTCTCCATTAGTACAGTTAACATGGAAGCACAAACTCTAAAGCAGTGTTATTGCTGACCACCTTGGATGTTGCCTGATCATCTCAATGACCTAAAATGCTAACATGCCTCAAAACCTGCATGAGAAGGGAAATATCCACAACGTTATAACCGCACTGTCTACCCTACAATTAAGAAAAAAAATATTTTGTACCCCTCACTTCTGAAATGCTGAATTGTTGCATCCCCAAAAAATGATTTTCTTGCCTAGTATTTTTGTCTTGTTTCCTATTGCTAAATCATGATACATTTGCTTGAGAAGCTAAATGACATGGATGTTTTGGTTTAAGGAAATGACTTGGTTTAAGCAAAAACTAACAAAATTTTGTTGCATCTTGATATAAGAATGATTAAATATTTATTCTAAAAGCAAAACAAAAATACTAAGGAAGAAAATGTATTTGCAGTGTAATAACTTCAGTTTCAAATGTCTGTTTCTCACACAAAGCTATCGGCTTCAGAAAACTTGTAATAATAGCACACAAGTATTTTGTGTGTATTTGGAGTGTGTACAAGTATTTGGAGTATTTTTGGGTTATTGGTGATTTATGTCCTTTTTGAAGCTCAGCAGCTCTTGGTCATAGAGCAGAGTGAACATTCTTCAATAACTCTTTTATTTTCCACAGAAAACAAAACTTTATGGGTTTGAAACAATATAAGGGTGAGTAAATGATTCATTTTTGGTAGATCTGTGCCTTTAGACTTGAACCAGTACTGTGTGTGAATGTGGAGATGTTGTTTCTATTCTCAATCCTGGAATTCTTCACTGCGCTACTGCAAAACGATAGGATTTTGTTTGTGTCTGGGTGACTCGATTTCTAAACTCTCATTCTGCGTTTGGGTTCTAGCAGAGCTTCCCAACATTTCATTCCACACAGCGTGTCTCTTCACATCACCCAGCCTGACGTGAGGCCTCGTGCTGCGCTGACTATATTAATTAAGGGCTAATTAGAGCAAGGAAAACAGAGGTTCATATTCTTATTTTGACTGAAAAAGTACGCTTATTAATCTGAGAGAGGGGCGCCGAGAGGAAGCGTAAACTGTAATGAAATATCACAGCTCCTCACAGTCTACGCTGCTGTTCTGGAGGAAGCCCTCGGTGATGGGAGACACATTCCTCCTCTTGAGTTTGTGTGTTTTGGAGCCTGTCGGGTCTCGGTCATTGTTAAAGTGTGACCAGGCCACCGGAGTAGGACTTAATTATACAAACATCCAGCCACATGACGTGATTGACATGTAGAATTCTCCTAAATGCCTGATTCAAAGGTGCGGACCGCTAATTTGTTATCACAGGACTCACTCCAGGGTGTATCAACATGGTGGCTATTTCTTATTTCCATGGAGGTCAAATATCTGCCCGTAAGGAAGCAAAAACCTGCTCAGTTTGGTTTCACACTCCGGAATTATGCAAATAAAGAAGAAGTGATTAGAAGCTGACTCAGATTGGGCTCTTTCAAATAATTCATCTGTAATATTATTTCCAGAGGTTTCATTTGGGTTAAACCCAAATAGTCAAACCCAAATAGTCAATGCAGCTACATCTAAACATGCTGCTGTGAGCATGTAAGAAATATTGCTGCTGCAAATATAACATACATGAAATAACCCCTATATAGCGTACATGAATCACCTCATAGCAGATCTATACAGGTGTAGCTGGGGAAGGTGGAGGGTTTCTGAAGCAAGCTGCAACTGCTATGGCAAGCACTAGTCATATATTTGAATGTTGAGCAGCGAGCTCATTGGCTACCGATACAGGAGAGACCAATCAGCTGTGCCATGTGATAATGATGTCATTAGGTCAGATTGAGTTAGACCTATCGGACTGCGCCATCTAGAGTTTCATGCCAGAACTCTGTATATATACACACACACACTCATTACATCAGTATTTCTGTGCCACGGTGTCTGTGTTGCTTGTCAATCATCGTGCACCAAAGAAACTGGTTCGAAATATCAGATTTTGTTACAAAATATACATAAAATAAATAGATCGTTTTAAGGAATAACCATTTTATAAAAACAATAAGCTCCATTAAACCGTGGTTTACAGTGAATTTAGTACAGCTAAGAAGGTGTGTGTGTTACTTTAAATATTACCATCGGTTTTGTAGGAATATATTCAGGAAGGAGTGTATTTCCACTCCTGCTAATGCACAGCTCCAGAGCCACTTGACAATTGCTGTCTTTTCTTCCACTTGATATAGTTGTCTCAAAGCGACTTCCATCTTATTCTGCACTCATTCAAAAAAACATTCTCTGTAGTATTTTTGGCTGTGGTTGATGCTCAATATCACTTCCATCTAGTCCATATTGGGGAGTACAGGCAGTCAAGCAACAGTCTTACCTGGAAATCAAGTAACCTCAGCAATCTTCCTCCAGGCAGCTGATTTCTGTATGTTGTCTTTGGAGAATCTGTGGTTTGTGGCATATAATTCTGGATATTTCCCCACTTCATTGATGAGTTTTTCATCGTCCATTTCGTTGTGCTATTCCATGTGAAGAGTCAACGAAAGTGTGTTGTGACCTGGTACCTCCAGTAGGTGGCAGCACAAAACAGAATGTAATCACAAAGGGCAAAAGTTATATATTTTTTAGGTTTTCTCACTAATTTAAATGAATAAAAATGGCACAACAGGGTAAAAAGAAAGATTACAAAGGTCTATGTTTATTATTAATTTTTCCAATATGTTTAAACTTTATTCAAGCTGTAAAACTATGAATGTAAAGCTAAATGTATCTTGTACAAATATAATGTACCGTATTGTCCCGAATATAAGACGATGTTTTTTTCTTGGAAATACATCTGAAACAACACGGTCGTCTTATATTCAGGGTCTAGACTTTGACATGTCAATAATACACCCACAACAATAGGTGGCGCCAAATACGCATAAAACGAGTGTGCCATGAAAGTGCCATGAAATACGTAATGTAATGCGTGTTGTAAAGATCGCGAGTAAAAACAAAAGAAGCAGAAAAGCTTACAGCTGCATGAGTCGTGACGGTCACGTTAGCCTGATGGGACCAAACTCTCTTTGTGATTTTAAAACGTAAGACGGTACCCAGATTTGAAGACTACAGTAAGATTTAACTTCTACTGTTAATAAGATTTTGGTAGGCTACTATTAGATGGATAGCCTAAATGTCCTAATTCAGATGGGCTACCTGTTTTTTGTTTTTATTATGGTATATCAAAAAGTGTATATTTTTTAAATGTGATTGTTGGTTACATTTTACCA
>NW_015554134.1:529123-540375 GCF_001515605.1 Sinocyclocheilus anshuiensis
GTACCCAGATTTGAAGACTACAGTAAGATTTAACTTCTACTGTTAATAAGATTTTGGTAGGCTACTATTAGATGGATAGCCTAAATGTCCTAATTCAGATGGGCTACCTGTTTTTTGTTTTTATTATGGTATATCAAAAAGTGTATATTTTTTAAATGTGATTGTTGGTACATTTTACCAGTTTTTACCATACTTTCAAAACAAAAATTAAAATAGGAAAAATATGCAATATGAAAATAATTGAAGCCAAAATGTGTTTTACTGAGAAAAAACAAGATTTGGTTTTTAAAAAGCCTTTTTCCAAAAGGTACATCTGGAAAAAGGGGTGTCGTCTTATAATCAGGGTCGTCTTATATTCGGGTCAATACGGTAATTTAACGGAAAACTATGAGTGTGGCGTGTCATAGCTAGGTGCCACGGTCAGATGCCGCCGGTGTGCGAACACTCATAGAAAACAATGTGTTCGAATTTTAAAGATGTGGTGTAATGTAGCGCTGTGCTTCTCGTCCAGTTTACAACAACCTTAAATCCACTATCTTTACTCTCTATGTCACTGCTCCTGTTATTTAACATGTTTCTTTTGTAACTTAGTCTGGCTCAACCAGACAATGGTGGGCCTTGCTTTTGCCAGCAAGACTATAAAGCTATTTTCACTTAGCATCAGTAAGAACTCTGTTAATTATAACTCTGTTAATTAAAGCGTGACGGGGTGTTGAGTGTTTATTTCACAGAGTTGAAGAAAGTTCAATTTTGGGTAAAACGCAACGCTCATCACTGTCACTTTTTACCCAGCCGTCCAATCACAGTGGAGGAGGGGCAGGACTAATACCACACCGACCAACCATCACATCCTGCTTGTACTACCACTGAACATAAGTGAAGGATAAGTTAATATTGCTTGTCTTCAAGTATTCATGTCTTCATCAGATTGAATTCTTGGACTACCACAATATTGTTATGAAAAATAATCCTTGGGGAAATATTTCATTTGCGATCCACAGTACTTTTGCAGATATTCCATATCACAGCAACTCAACTGAAAATGCTTTTTCAGCAGAGCGCCTGGCATTTTCCGCTGGCTAAAAATGCTTTGGTGGACATACGGCCTTAAAGTGTATCAGGACGTCTCAGTCTCTGCAGCCAGTCTGTGTTGTCAGGATGTAATTTCCCTGCATCTCTAGAGTAACTGGTCACATGGCACTTCAGCTCAGTTGATTGGCAAAAAAAGCAAATATGGCAGAATGCAAGTTGTGTACTACTACAGCTGCATGTGCCAGCCCAGCAACTACCATTGCTAATGAATGGGAAGGCTAACGGACAGCTTTCTCCAGGTATTACAGAACTCATCGAGCAAACCAATCTGACAGAGCCCCATTTTCCCCTATGAAGAAGATAAAGAGCCCAAGGGTGGAAGTGCTTGGTCTAAGAGAAACAGACAAACTCCAGGGTGCTGAAAACAGTCTGAAATTTGCCAGGGTCTTTTTCTGAGTGCAGGCGCTGTTATCTAGCAACGAACCACATCGAAACAGTACAGGAAATCTCTGATTGTTGACTTCTGGTACACGCACTGATGGAATGACGGCTTCAAAAGGCACTATGAAAGAAAAACAGCGCTGTCTGTCTCTTCTTCATCTCAGGAGGCCGGAAGGTACGTGGGTGTCCATTGACTGGACAAAATGCCTCTATTTGTTGTCGTTCTTTATTTGGATCTCTCTTTATCTTTTTGGATTTGGATACTCTGGCTGAATGAGTGTCATTGTGGCTGAATGCAGTCCTTTGAGATGCTAATGTCTCTGCAGACCGACACCACCGATTAACAGATAAATAAATGTAGTGTTTTTAACATGAAACCTGTGTATTTTAGAGATGCCAAGGTTAATAACTTGGGTAAAACCTTAGATTAGGGAACACTGTTCACTATTAACTAGTTGCTTATTAGCACACATATTACTAGCATATTGGCTGTTTATTAGTACTTATAAAGCACATATCAATGTCTTATTCTGCATGACCATATTTTAGATCCCTTAACTCTACCCAGTACCTAAACTTAACTACTACAACAGCTACCTTACTTACTATCGATAAGAAGTAATTAGGAGTTTATTGAGGGAAATCTATTAGTTAATAGTGAATGTGTGTTCTCTAATCTAAAGTGTTACTATATAACTGATGATCCAGCTACATATCCTAATATTAATAGATGAGTTTACATGTTGTGAGTTCGACAGGCTCCAACCCCCCAATTGCGATCCAGTGTCAACAAACATCCAACATCCAAAGTCCCCTATAACTTACCAATCAACTAACGTGATCATTATTTAAATCACAAAATACATTTACTTATACAAATGTGAGATTCAGAATATATTTTACACTTAGCTAACAAGTTTATGGAACCCACATTATATTAAGTGGCCTTAACAACTATGTACTTACATTTAAATTAATAATTTGGTACAATGCACTTATTGTGTACATACATGTTTTTACATTGTACTTATATTTTAAAAATACCTGCATGTAATTACATCTGTAATTAATTTCTGTAATTACATTTATAATTACACAGTTGACCCATCCCTTACACCTTAACCCACCCTTAAACCTACCCATACCACCAAACCTGTCCCTAACCTTGCCCGTATCCACCTCAATAGCAGCAGATGTGTTTTGCAATACAATATGAACACAATAAGTACATTGTACTTAATTTTTGATGTAAGTACATAGTAGTTAAGGCCACTTAATATAACGTGGGGCCAGTTTATGAAAATTTTAATTAAAATAAAATAAAATGATGCATGAATCATGCAGCGCTATTGTGACTGGGAAGACTGACGGGTCACCATGGAAATAACAATGTGCTATGTTCTACAGTAACAGTCACCCTAAAAAAAATAAACAGCTGGGGACACCCATTTTTGCTCCTTTATGTAATAATTTTAAGTATGTAAATTTAATATTAAGTATGTAATAATTCAATAAGTTACTATTATGACTTGGAAAGTACATATCTTACATTTCCACTGAGTACTCTCTGGATTTTATCTAAATTCAAGTAAATTTTATTTGTATAACATTTTTAACAATACACATTGCTTAAAAGCAGTTTTAAAGAAATTTGTGATATTAATGTTTTTAGTACCTTAATACCTAATCGTCCACTTTTTTGTGTGTGTTTTTACCTTTATTATGATAGGACAGTAGTCTAGATAGTAGTAAGAAGCGAATTGGGAGAGAGAGAGGGGGGCGAGATGGGGAAAGATCCCCGAGCCAGGATTCGAACTCGGGACGCTTGAAACACAACAGCACTATATGTCGGCATGCTGCCCACGAGGTGATTGGTGCCGACCTAATCGTCCACTTTCAGTAGATTAGAGCTGGGTGATAGTATAGTTTACATATGGTGACAACATAAACAATAAAAGCAGTTAAGATTTGCTATACGTATACTACTTATACTAAGTGTGAGTTATTAATTTGTTATGCGGTGATATGAAAGATTATGAAATCTGAAAGGTTTTGTTAAATTTGTTCAAAGTTTGTTGCAGTAACAAGCCAGCATAATTACTATTTGCTTTTGTGTATCACTGCCATTAAGATTTTGGTCATATCACCTTTAAGCCGTTTGACTGAAAGTTAAATGAAAGTCATGCCATACGTACAGTATGTACAGTAGTACTTAATCTCTTCAGTCCCCTGGTGTGCAAGCCAAATGTGACTGGCAAGGAATTAAAAAATCCATTTGATGTTGGATAATGAAGAATATAACCTTGGGATCCCCCAAAAATCTTGAAATATTTGTTTGACTATTTTTGATAGTTGAAGCTTTGAGAATCTCAGCATGTCTGAGACGCAGTGGAACTAGAACACAGAAGAACATCATACGTGTCTTTATAGTAAGACTAAATGTCTCCACTGAAGTCCTACTTGCCAAGATCAGTGCAGCATATAACGTGACATGAATACTATTAATTACATCCTGCAATCCTTCTAATTGTTGCATGCTTCACATGATATGGAAACTTCATTCAACCTAAAGCTTTACTGTGATTGTTCCTGCAAGCTGAGCTGTCTTCTGGGAACCCAGCTGGTGTGTAGTTCTAGGCTTCACTGAAGAATCAAAACTTTACATTAGCCTGTAAGCTGAGTCAGAGCTTTTTTTGCAACACACACATAAGGGTATAGATTTAAGCATTTAGGGCATCTGAAATAGTACAGGTCATCTGAAGTGAAATTGCCCCTAAAGAGAACCCTGGGTACGATTCCTTTTCACTCACAACTCAGGAAAACCCTGTGCAGTCCCTGGTAATCAGCCTCACGTGCGGTTAACCTCACTTTATAGGGGCCTGTGATGACAGGCCTCAGCTGCTTTCTGGAGATGGTGGGCTCAGTCTCATGAAATGGAGTGCTTTCTTAAACACAGAATGATGAGAAAACTAGTAAGAGCTCCATAATGGACGTGAAAGATCACTGGGTCAGCTTTGATAATGCTCGCATATACACATGCCTTGATATTACAAGATACTCAACATTTATTGGTGCATTCTAACTAAAATGTTCTTTTTGGGCTCTCAAACTAACGTACATTTGATATTCTCCTCCGTAGTTACCAGTCCTGCCGAAGCTGGTTTTACTGTCTGTTGCATATGTTTGTAAAACATTCACCATCGAACCTTGTCTTGGCCAGCAGCCCACACAAATCCACATGAACCCAGGAGAGCTGTGAGACATACCATCCCAACTGCAGCTTTGCTCAAGAGCCACAGGAACTCATCTTTCCCCGGTGACCTGCCTCTCAGGCGCGACACAGAGGTCAAAACAAAGACCCTGCTTCGTTATCCAAACATGCCGAAAGCACTGTGCAGTTACGGTTGTCCTTTCTTCAGTCCCATTATTCTTCTCTCATTCCTAAAAACATAAGGAGTGCAGCTCTTTCATGTTTGTTGGATTGAAGGACAAGACAGAAACACAATCTCCACAGACAATCAGTTTCCTCAAGAGGGAGAACAGAAAAGCGTGAGATGCTGCAAAACACATCTGGACTCCAGTCCCCCGGGAATGGATGTAGGATGGAATGGGTCTAGACAAAGATGAGGGTGGAGATGAGGAAACAGGGCCTCCAGGAACATGATACAGCATCCCACTCAGGAAAAGAGCCCAAGTTGGGCTAGATAACCCAGTGGATGTGGCTTAGCTTGTTTTATTAAGGCATCATGTTTAATTCATGGAGGCTCGCTCTAAGAGAACACATGTGGCAAAGGCGCCGTCATATGCCAGAGATCTGCTTCCACAGAATGTAAAGTCCCGAATGAGGACACCCCTTGGTAACCTAAGGGAAATCCATACGGATGCTAATGAGCTCACAGGAGAATGGGTTTGGCTTGTGTGAATGTTTCATACCACATTTAATGCATAGCTTGGGAGGTCAGGAGTTATGAGTGAATGTAACTTGTCTACACTGACCTAGTCTAGCCTCTGTAAAATGTCACCTTAGGAAGTCTTTGTTGACTGACTAATATTATTATCGTAGATCACAGTGTTTTATTTGTTTGTATAGCTCCCACCCTACATTGCAGCATCCTCCAGACATCTCCATAAGCATTTCCCATTGACATCTGGCTTCTCTCTCTTTATTTTGGGCTTGGACACTCACTTCCTCCCAGTGGTCACATTGCTTGTTTTTGATGCTCATGCCTACTTCTGCATTCCTTTAAAATCACATCCAGCTCTTTTGTGCTTCCTTCCATGATCGAAAGGTGCATCAGTTGTCGCATAATTTCATCCCAGCCCTTTCTGGACATGCCATCTCAGCAGGGTATCGCCTCTGACCTCCTGAGGCCACCTGAAAGCAGAGGAAGTTTCCAAATAAAGTTCTGGCCTCAAGGGTTGGTTTCCAGACGGGCAACTGCCATGCGGCCTGTGTGTGTGGTTTTGATATCCGTTCTGTTGCTCTACAGGAAGCAGAGGTCAACAGCAGGAGGAATCATCTGTTGATCATCTGGGATGCAGAATTGTTGGGACCCTGTTTTGCCCCACCGTTGAAACATTTCTGCAACAGCACACAAATGTCAAGAGACCAAAGAGGATGTTTTCCATCAGCTGGGTCCCAAATATTGTAAGATACATGGCGGTAGACACCATTAGGATGTGATTTGAGACCATTGAAGTAACAGTGATCCATGTCCATGGAGACAACTCGAAGGATATTCATTATTGGAGAGGAAGACGGTGCCTGCTAGGATCCCATCAGCAGAGGTGTCAACATATCTGCAGTAACGTGTCTGTAGTAATGCACCAAATTAAAATGGTCAGAGCTAAGATTTTCTTCTTCTCAAGACAAACAGCTGCCTAGAATTAAAAGAGAAATGTTGAAAGTCTACATTCACACCTCAGTCGCCGAGGATGAGCGGTTTGGGGAATGGATAGACGGATGGATGTGATTTTATTTTTTTTTAGGGAGAGAGCAAAACACACATCTGTTTATGTAGAAAAATTTTGATGTTTCAAAACTAGAGTATGCAGGAAACAGTCAATGCACATGTTTGGCTGGTGGACAGGATTTGTAATGAGCATGGTTCTGTTGACCAGTTTTAGGCCAGGCTGTTGGCTTTTAGACCTGAAACCCAGCAAGCTTGAAGAATTCATCCAGCAACCTTCAGTTCCTCTCTGTGCTTTATGTGCTGAAGCCATGTAGACCTTCACAAATCTTGTCAAAACCTTTCATTCACCAAGGCCAGAGTGAGTTCTGATTTTGGGAACTTGACACTGGCAAATGACATGGCAAATGAATTACTGTACATCTCCCTTTGTCTTGGAGACAAAACAATAAATACAAATTCACATTATATGCATAGACATACAAGCGGTTGCTAGAGAGAGATAGAGATGGCAATTGCCATGGTATAAGATTTTACCAAATGATTCTACGGGCTGCCAGACTCCAGGCCAGAAGCAAACACTGCAAAAAAAATTGTTAATCTCTGCAAAACCATCCCAGAGGTTTTTCCGAAGGGAGTGAAGGACTAGCATTATGGCGTTTGAGTGTGTGATTGTTGGTTTGGTTTCAGTTGACCTGTAACCAGTTTGACTTGTCAGGGATAGCAAAATTATATTCGTTTCCATGCAGATCTCAGCAAAAACAGTGTTTCTTTCTTTTCAAAGTAACAGCACAGGTAATGTGTTGGTGTAGCTGTTAATGGAAAGTGCTTATAACAGAAAGAGCCAGCAAACGATCAGTGTTTTAGTGTCAGTAAACATGACAGAAAGCCCTTGAGATCTTCCCCCAGCTCCCAGGAAGTCTCTGAACACTCTTTATCTTGTTTGGCTTTTTTTTTAACTGTCCGTATCTCAAGACATTCCCTATCACATCCCTCCTCCCACGCCAGCTCTCTAACTCCACCGCCCTCAACCTCTGATTCACTGCCAAAGCAAACACTTGTCCACGGGCGGCCAGGAGTGTGCTCCTATGGCAACAGCATGAGGGCCGAAGCTCTGGAGCTGAAGATTCAGATCAGCAAAATAAACAAAAGGCCTGATTCAGAAGAAGCTAAGAGCTTTAGATACAGGAACAGCTTTCTGCAGGACTGAATGAACGAAATTGGCTTGCACAGAACTTATCACATCACATCAGTGCAGTGATATACCACACAGTGTCTTTGTTTCTCTGACTTTTCTTGAGTGTATATATATATATATATATATATATAGATGGCATTTTGATGGCATTTTAGGAATATAACAACCTAATTGCAATTTCCAAATCATTTGAATTGTTCTGATGTATGTTCTCTGTATAAAATGCAGGTCATGCTCACAGACTCGTATTGGTCATTGGGGCTATATAATGTATTTATCATAGCAGACATGAGTTGTAACGTTGTAATGCTGCAATGTTTGCATTGTGTCAACCAAAATAAGAATTTTGTCGACCAAGTCTAAAGTAGTATTTTATAGAGTCCTGTAACACTGAATAATTTAATAATTAATCAAGAGGACTATGAATTGATAGCTTTTCCCTTCCATTAGAATGTAGATGGCAAACCATGAGCGGAAACTGCCGAAGAGACATTTGCTGCCTATTTGTACTGAAAAAATCAAACCAATACTTCAGCCTGTTCTCAAAACCAAAGGAAAACCAGGAGCTGGCCTGTTGACCAGAACTTACAAGCTTGATCTGATTAAAAGGATTAAAGATGCTAGAGATAAACTCAAATCACATTCAAAATCTTACTGTCCCTTATTTTATTTCAGAGTGGCAGGCAAAAAAGTACTGACATGAATATGGTGCATTATATAATAATAATGAGGGGCCCTGGATCTCCAGTAGTCATTGTACATAATATAGTGAATAATAGAGTAAAAAATGTCATGTGCTTTATTTAGAATTATTTGACAGTGTGTAAGAGATGTGTGTGGCAGGCTGTCTGTACGGTTGTGCTGCTGTGACCTACTAGTGTTACTGCAGGCTTATTAGATGAGCTCTGGTGGAAAGATGGCCTCGGTCCACCTCAGTCCTGTCTGAGAGGTTTATGAGCTGTCCAGAACTGGCTGTTTTTAATGCCATGACTCTGAATATTCATTGGGAAGGGCTGAGACCCATACTGGTGTAATGCTTATACACTTACCCTATAAAATACCACAGTGAACACACACCCACACACACGCACCCACTCACACGCACTCACACACACGCACACACACTCACTCACGCACTCACCCACACACACACGCGCACACACACACACACAAACACACACACACACACACACACACACCATTTAAAAATAATTATCATAATAAATTCCAGTGCAGGTTTTCTACTCTACTAGTCACTGGAGGTTTTCAGGCACGCGCACACACACACACACACACACACACACGGTGTACTAGTTCAACCTCTGTTATATACTCAGTATAGCTACAGATACCTAACCAGGTTATAAAAGCTGCATTGTACTGTATATCTCTCTGTTGACTATACACACTCTAGTTCTAATTAGTAAGCTGGAGAAGAAGATATCACTTTTTTTAAGAGATTTACATTTTTTTGGAATGTTTAACATTAAGTTCTAATAAATTAGACAATTACTTTTCAAAGGACTGCACAAAAGCAATACAAAATTCCAACAGTGAATGATAAAGTTTATATATACAGGGCATGTAGAATGTTGCTAAAAGTGATAAGGTATAAGAAAAGTAGTTGTTGAGCATGTAAATTATATTCTGAAAGTGCTTCAACACTTCAGTCAAAATCGGATGGTCTGTGCGTCTGAAATATGATCGACAACATGGCACCGTTCAAAAACAGAAGCGTTTTCATTCATCAGCTATTCTGTGCCATTACCAGAATGAGTGCAATCTGTACTTCTCTAATAACTTCTGATAAAAAAAATGATAATAACTCATGTTATAATAACTGCAATATAATAACTGTTAAATGCTCTGGCCTAAGAATCTTTAGCATCTACACGACTATTCCAGTAATGAAACTAAAGGTCATTCTGACTCCGAGTTCATTTAAGGTCACATTTAATGCTATACATATTCATACATATTTATCATAACAGCAACTGTTCAGTTAATAATTAAGAACGAACAAGATTTTCCCACATGCATTTTAGTATATTTTACGTAAAGTGTGCTATGACAGTTCAGTGTTACTGCAAACATGGTCATTCATATCATGCCCATGTAGCTGAGCTCATAATCTCTGTTTTTGTGGCGTTTGTGAGCCTGTGTTTCGATGCACATGACTGTCAGAGGGTTGACTGCACCTGCCCTCAGCGCTGCATGCTGTTTTCTGTCACTCACCTCGTAACACTGACAGCGCTGCGCTACGGGCTGCTAATTGCTCCGTGCTCTGTTCACGCTAATTGTCTATAATTCCAGGGCTTGTTGTCATTAATTCCTTGTAAAAATGTGTCATAAACACGGAAGCTTAGGAACAAATGTTATGTGTGTTTGTTTGGCGTTTGTCATTCATGGCTTCCGTTGATTACTTGCTTTCTATAAGGCTTCTGTTCGGGGTTTTGTTTAGCCTGCTACCTGTTAGTTATAAACTAATCATTTTCATTGCTTTACATAAAATGCTTTCCATAAAGTATGTGGTGGATTTTTCGAGCGTGGCATAACCTCATAATGTCAGGTCCTAAAGGACACTTGATCAGTCAAGCCTGAAAAACTTTTTTATTTTAATCTGAAGATGCTATTTCCAGAAATCATACATGCCCACCTCAGGCCCCAAGTACCAGATATTCATATGGCCGATTATTAAACAAAACTTGGGCAATTTAGTTCATTCAAGCTTGTGTTCATCCGCCTCTGTTTTTGAATGCCACGTCCACATCTCCGTTTCATCACACCTTTAAGTTAAAGATGTTTCATGAAAATGTATTGTTTTAGGCTAAACATTTTCTGATTAAATGAGTAAAAACCAAAAAGTGTTGCAATGATGTAGTACAAGCTGAAGCTGTCGAAATCTTCACTTCATCATTTGAAAAAAAAAATAACAAGTTTGGTACAATGTTCGTACTGTGTTCAGTATTGCAAAACACAGATACACTTTATTTTAAGGTGTCTTTATTACAGTGTAATTATACAATTAAATACTGAGCAATATTAATGAACAACATGCACTTACTATGGGTTAGAGTTTGGTCTAAGATGAGTTGCATGCATGTAATTATGCACAATTTAATGTTATTACATTACAGTACAGTAACTACTTGTAACATGTGTAACAAGGACACTGTAACGCAAAAGTGTCACCCAAATCTCTTTCGCTGCTATCGAGGTGAGTAAGGTTAGTGACAGGTTTGGTGATCTGGTTAGGTTTAAAGGTGCTGTATGTACGTTTTAGGCTGTAAAGCATAAAAACACCATTCAAATATGCAGAAACATGCTGAGTTCACATACTTGCTTTTCTGAAAAACAGTCATACAGTCAGTTATTCTACACTGAACAAAATTATAAACGCAACACTTTTGTTGTTTCCTCCATTTTTCATGAGCTGAACTCAAAGATCTAAGACTTTTTCTATGTACACAAAAGGCCTATTTCTCTCAAATATTGTTCACAAATCTGTCTAAATCTGTGTTAGTGAGCACTTCTCCTTTGCCGAGATAATCCATCCACCTCACAGGTGTGGCATATCAAGATGCTGATTAGACAGCATGATTATTGCACCGGTGTGCCTTAGGCTGGCCACAATAAAAGGCCACTCTTACACAGACTTACAAACTCCCAGC
>NW_015554134.1:542305-568303 GCF_001515605.1 Sinocyclocheilus anshuiensis
CTAAATCTGTGTTAGTGAGCACTTCTCCTTTGCCGAGATAATCCATCCACCTCACAGGTGTGGCATATCAAGATGCTGATTAGACAGCATGATTATTGCACCGGTGTGCCTTAGGCTGGCCACAATAAAAGGCCACTCTTACACAGACTTACAAACTCCCAGCAGGAATTGGCATTTCAGGCTGTTGTTTAGTATCACAGTATTTCATCCTAATATTTCTTTTAATGTTCTTAACTTACAAGCAGACATATCCAGAGGAAAATGAATACAATGTCAGCTCTGACACAGAAGTGCATGTTTTATAGCTGCAGTGGGATTGTATGGAGCTGCTGTAGTCTATAAATGCTTTGGCAGTGCAGTAGATCTCATGCAGTTAGTTTGAGTCCGTACAAACAGTGCTGACGTACGGCTCATGTCAGCCGGGTCAGAGCTCCGCTGAGACGACTGCAGCAGCGTGGGTGTTTATAATGAGCTGAGTAACGTGCGCTAATTAACAACAGACGTCTGATCTCACTAACTCAATGCACAGCAATAATCCCTGATACGGGATACGCACGAGGAAAACCTGAAATTCACCATGGTCAACACACAATAATGAGTAGCTGTAATCTTGCTCTTCAGTCACTGTAACACAGCTAAACTGAATGCATGCATTTCAGATAACAGTCTTTCTGACATGGTTCACCTAGCAAAGATACTTTAAACTCACTTGCTGATATGCATTTACTTCATTAGCACACCTCTCAGAGTCATATGTGGTCGGCCACACACCATTAATGTGCTTCACGGACAATTTTATTAAAGAAAACGCAAACAAAAAATCCCCCACTTTATGGTGGATAATGGAAAACATTGCGGCAGCTAAATTTGAAGCAGCTCGGTGTGTTTGGTATCGCTCCATCTGAGCTGGCCCGGCTCCAGGTTTGAACTACACACGACTTCAATATAACATTGCAATTTCACCCTGACCCATTAGATGCAGCAAATTAAACATCTAATAGCTGTTATTAAAAACCACAGTCCGTGTTGTTAAAAAGCACTGATGTGGTTTTACAACGACTTTAAATGCATCTAATTTAAGAGCACTGACAATGCGCTGCTCTTGGCTTTCTGAGCGAATGCCTCGGAGAACTGACGGCGGAGTTTGTAACGCTCACAGAACACTGACTTAGCAAATCCACAATCAATTCTGCATAAAACAGCAGGTTCATCTAGAACAGCACTACTCCTCTACTGATTCCATGGTGACTCCTCTAAGCCAGATACAATATGAGGTCTGTGTTTTCCTCAATGTGAGTCAAGTGTGAAAACATGTGGTTTGAGCCGATGTTTCTGGGATGGCTTCCAGCTGTGTGCGGCCCGCTAATGGCACCTCGGCTCCTCTCCGCTGCTGCTTTAAGCTTCACCCACCTCTGAGAAAACCAGCACTTTATTCTCAACTCTCAGAAGGACATCCTGCAAGATCCTTTCTGAAAGACTCAAAAGCCTATGGGTGGGTAATATCGTCTAATGAAGCACGAAGCACCGTTAGAGTAGAGGGGAATAACAGCATTACTGCCTCCAGTTTGTCATTCATCTGTGTTTAGAGTGTTTTCTGTTCCATGACAATGTTAGACATGACTCGCAATATATTAATGCAATCATGTGTCTGACTGCTCTTATAAAACAGGCCCAACATAATCATAATATTAAGGACAAAAAAATAATAATGTAAACATTACATCCACAAAATGATATCCTTCCGCTAGAAGACCTAGATATCTCTATACCCACTGTGATTTAAACAAGTAACTAGATGAACAGGTGTTTCTATAATGCAACTAGATCACTGTACTGACCAATCATCCAATTTGTGAACAGTGCATCGATAACTTCACATTAACCCAATACCTCAAGCTTAGTCCTCACTGGAAACATTTGGTAGCACTTTAGTACAGGGACCAAATCTCACTATTAACTAGTTGCTTATTAGCATGCCTTTTATTAACATATTGGCTGTTCATAAAGCACATATTCTGCATGATCATATTCTACATCCCTAATCCAACCTAATCCTAAACTTAACAACTACCTTACTAACTATTAATAAGCAACAAATTAGGAGTTTATTGAGGCAAAAGTCGTAGTTAATGGTTTGTTAATAGCGAGAACTGGACCTTAAAATAAAGTGAACAAACATTTATATATATTGGTTAAATATCAATTCTCACTATTAACTAGTAACTTATTAGCATGCATATTA
The DNA here is from genome assembly GCF_001515605.1 of Sinocyclocheilus anshuiensis. Lineage (NCBI taxonomy): Eukaryota > Metazoa > Chordata > Actinopteri > Cypriniformes > Cyprinidae > Sinocyclocheilus > Sinocyclocheilus anshuiensis. The sequence continues at coordinate 544,548 of NW_015554134.1, forward strand.
CTAGCATATTGGCTGTTTATTAGTACTTATGAAGCACATGTTAATGTCTTATTCTGCATGACCATATTTTAGATCCCTTAACTCTACCCCAAACTTAATAAGCAGCAAATCAGGAGTTTATTGAGGCAAAAGTCGTAGTTAATAGTGAGAATTGAAACTAAAGTGTGCCCCTATAGCTCTTTACTCTATGTTTCTTGAAAAGTACGGTCTGAGGGTGAAGGACAGAAGACATTGTGTGTCATTCACTAAAGCCATGTTACGTCAAGAACAGCTGTGATATAAACTCCTGTGAGTGCACTCCGGCTTAGTTAAGGAGTTTTATCCGTCACAGACACTGTGTGTGAGATACAGCGATCTCTCCGGCTCTTGATAACCCCTGACTCTGTTGTGACGTAACACGACTCATGCTAGTGTCTAGATGAGCTGTTTTTTCTCTCAGCGGTGGAGCTAGAGCGCTCCCCTCAGGCCTTCAGCTGTGTTACACACACTTGGGTTGTGCTGGAGTCAGCAGCGAGTGATTGGATTGCTGAAGCACTGCTATTACAATTAAACTCAAACTCGGCATCAGCTTAAAGTAAAATTAGCATATTTCAAGCTAATTTGTAAACAAGTAAAGTTCAAGTATATTTGCCGAATATATTTTATGCAATAATATACTAATATTAATGCAGTAGTAGTACACTGTTCATGAATATACTGTTCAGACATTGAATAAAGAATATTTCATGTAGGATGTAACTGTTATTATGGATATTTTTACTGAACACGTACTCCAATTTTTTCCCAGTGCATACTATATGCTGTATATATATATATATATATATATATATATCAGGGCTGTAATTAATCGCAAAATAAATTTGTCTGTGAAAATACCCACAAAAGATTATTTAAAGATATTTTTGTGTTAAATGAGAAAGTATCAAGTAGACGTTACAAATTGTAGCTTTAGAAATATTTTATTTGATTCAGTAAAAAATTGTATTACACATAAACATTTAGGCTACAACGGACTAACATAAACTATGGAACATAAAAGAAGATAATTAGAGAAACATCTCAGTATTGTTTGTTCATACAATGAAAGTCATTGATAACCAAAACAGCTTTGTTACCAACTGTCTTCAACATACCTTACTTTATGTTCCACAAAAGAAAGGTTTGAATGACATGAGGGACGTGAGAATAAATGATGACAGAATTTAAATTTTTTTTGGGTGAACTATCCCTTTAATGTTTTTATTATTATTATTATAAATAATAATAATAATAATAATTAAATGATACTCTAAATAAGAAACTAAATCTGCCAGCAGGTGGTGGTAAATGTAATTCATTTGATTTGTTCAAACGGCTGATTCATTCGGGAATAAAGTAAATGACTCTCTTTATGAATGGGTCTTTGAATCATTGATTCACATGATTCGTTCAAAACGCGGATTCATTCAGAAACTAAACACCACTGTGTTGCTCGAAAATGCGCAACAATTCTGCTATGGCTTTAAAGGTAATATATTCTTTGCAAAATTGAGCAAAAACACAATATTGTGCTTAAAATATAATACAACATCAACTTCTTATTTACCGAACTGTTGTATAAAATCACATTTGCACTCGTTATATTTGGGACAAAATCAGCCAACTTACTTTCACAAAGAATTGAGAAACAACACATACAAGTACACTGCTAGTGCATTAATATTAGTATACTAACTGCATAAAGTATACTTGAAAAATATACTTGAACATTACTTACAAAGTTCATTTTGTAAGGAAAGTAAACGTATGTAAAGGTATTTCTTAAACCTGAGCATTTAAGTTTCTAAAATAGTATGTAAAACATATTGGAATACTACCTCTAAGAAGCCAATATGTGTGGAAAAAAAGTGTTTAATAATCTACTCAAAACAGTAAAAACAACAACAAGCCATACTTACAATACTTTTCTTAAAGGGATAGTTCACCTTCAGTTGCTGGTCCCCATTGACTTCCATAGTATGGAGAAAACCACTATGCAAGTCAATGGGGACCAACTGAAGGTAAACTATCCCTATAGGTATATCTTGATCAAAAGACCAAGTCTATAAGTATAGGCCAAACATACCTGGATTATACTGACAAGTATACAGAAAAGTTTACTTAAAGTGTAATTTTGCAAAGTATATCTCTGTTCAGCATATAAAAATAGCCTGTAAGTACACACTCTTATTTTTAGTTTTAAAAAAGTATACTAACAGCACACTTGAGTAAACTTGTTTTTTGTAAGAATGGCTTGATTCTGATTGATGAAGTTTCAGCAAGTCTGACCTGTGATTATGAGTGCTGGTTGTCTGCGCAGTGTGTGTGTGTGTGTGTGTGTGTGTCAGCCTTAGGCTGTGTTGGGTTATATCTGCTTCTGTTTTGTAGCCTTGACACTGAAGCAGGACTGTTTCTCAGCAGTTCCTCCCCTCTGCTGTGTGTTCATCCAGCTCTCTGACCTCACATAAATCTCCTGTCAATGTCTTCTCAGTGTGTGTGTGTGTATGATACAGAACAAGGTTGTGTGAAGATGAATGACGCACATTGTGTAATGCTCTTCTCACATGCTGTCCTCCAGACTCAGGTTCATGTTGAGAGATTGTGCATGATCTGATCATGTGATCACCGCAGTCACTCCAGCAGATGACATGTGTTAGACACTGTCTCTGTGCTTCAGTGCTCATTAAAATCTGTCAGTTAGAAAAGTCAAAGCCATTAAATCAGTATCGGGACTTACTACCAGAGTTTTTGTTATACTCCCTTTTCCTACTTTTAAATCATGGACCACTTGAAAAGTTTTCTTTTGTTGGCAAGGACATGTTTTAATTGAGCAGAAGCTGAAGAAGATTTATTTCATTCTTCTTGACCAAGAAAAGCTTTCACTCATAAATTGCATGGCGGGATACTGTGGCATTCAGATCTCTTTGTCTTTTAAGGAGAGTTTCTATTGGATTTTATGTAGTTCAGGTCATGAATCTGGTTGCTTGCGCAGTGTGTGTGTGTGTGTGTGTGTGTGTGTGTGTGTGTGTGTTTGAAGGATGTGTGATGATGATTTTCTCAGAGTGTGGTTCCAGGTTTGCAGGCATCCTCAGACAGTGAGCAGAATGAGCGGCCGTCACACTGACAGGTGATAAAACTGCAGTGAAGGCACATGTGTGCGTGTTTAAAACAGCTCTGTGGCCGGCGTCGGGTCCTCAATGTCCATTTATCTGAACCCACGAAACCAAGACGAATGACCCATCAGAGTAACACGTGTGCTAAAGCCATCATGTGCTGATGTAATGGTGCAGAGGATCTGTGCAGCTCAAGAGGAAATTAAATACTTATTTGATTATCAGCTCGTTTTAAACACCCGCAGCATTGAACTTCTGTTCTCAGATATAAATAATAATAAAATATACCTTACTTCATTCTATTCACCAAATTAAAATTCCATCATCATATTTGTGTAACAGCTGTTGGGGTAAACAAATAAACACAACAATACCACAGTTTTGATGAGAGAGCTCATGTTTTATTGCTGTTTAAAATTTATGTGCATTTGAAAAGCTCTTCATTGTATTGATGCAATTGTTTTGTCAATTTGTAAAATGTCAATTGTTGCTTCCAACAGTTCAAACTTGCAATGTCACTGTCACGATCTGCTGCTACTGTGAAGGAGCGAGGAGACGTAGGGGAATTTGTGAAGAAAGTCTTTATTAATCCAAAGGAACGCACACGTAGCGCAGGGGATTGACGAACAAGACTGGAACACAGGGGCAGTCCAAGGGCGTAACATTACCTCCCCCTCCCGGAAGACACGTCCACACGCCTCATAACTTCCAACGGGGAGGGGGGTGGGCACTCTGGAGGCCTCTAGGGACAGGCCAAAGTGGAACAGGCGGCCTCCAGGGCGGTACCCATTCCGGGACCCATGGCGGAGCAGGGAACTCAGGGAGCCATGGCCGAGCAGGCAGTTCAGGAGGCCATGGCGGAGCAGACAGTTCAGTAGGCCATGGCGGAGCAGACAGTTCAGTAGGCCATGGCGGAGCAGACAGTTCAGTAGGCCATGGCGGAGCAGACAGTTCAGTAGGCCATGGCGGAGCAGACAGTTCAGTAGGCCATGGCGGAGTGGCCTCCGTGGCCTTGGCCTCGCCACTCGGCCTGGCCTCTACGGCCGCAGCCCCTCCCCCCCCCCAAAATTCCTTGGGGTTAATTTCGGGTTCTGAGGCCCTCCGTGGGCCTGACGTAGGAGCAGTTGGCCTGACGTATGTGTGTGTGTTTGAAGGATGTGTGATGATGATTTTCTCAGAGTGTGGTTCCAGGTTTGCAGGCATCCTCAGACAGTGAGCAGAATGAGCGGCCGTCACACTGACAGGTGATAAAACTGCAGTGAAGGCACATGTGTGCGTGTTTAAAACAGCTCTGTGGCCGGCGTCGGGTCCTCAATGTCCATTTATCTGAACCCACGAAACCAAGACGAATGACCCATCAGAGTAACACGTGTGCTAAAGCCATCATGTGCTGATGTAATGGTGCAGAGGATCTGTGCAGCTCAAGAGGAAATTAAATACTTATTTGATTATCAGCTCGTTTTAAACACCCGCAGCATTGAACTTCTGTTCTCAGATATAAATAATAATAAAATATACCTTACTTCATTCTATTCACCAAATTAAAATTCCATCATCATATTTGTGTAACAGCTGTTGGGGTAAACAAATAAACACAACAATACCACAGTTTTGATGAGAGAGCTCATGTTTTATTGCTGTTTAAAATTTATGTGCATTTGAAAAGCTCTTCATTGTATTGATGCAATTGTTTTGTCAATTTGTAAAATGTCAATTGTTGCTTCCAACAGTTCAAACTTGCAATGTCACTGTCACGATCTGCTGCTACTGTGAAGGAGCGAGGAGACGTAGGGGAATTTGTGAAGAAAGTCTTTATTAATCCAAAGGAACGCACACGTAGCGCAGGGGATTGACGAACAAGACTGGAACACAGGGGCAGTCCAAGGGCGTAACATTACCTCCCCCTCCCGGAAGACACGTCCACACGCCTCATAACTTCCAACGGGGAGGGGGGTGGGCACTCTGGAGGCCTCTAGGGACAGGCCAAAGTGGAACAGGCGGCCTCCAGGGCGGTACCCATTCCGGGACCCATGGCGGAGCAGGGAACTCAGGGAGCCATGGCCGAGCAGGCAGTTCAGGAGGCCATGGCGGAGCAGACAGTTCAGTAGGCCATGGCGGAGCAGACAGTTCAGTAGGCCATGGCGGAGTGGCCTCCGTGGCCTTGGCCTCGCCACTCGGCCTGGCCTCTACGGCCGCAGCCCCTCCCCCCCCCCAAAATTCCTTGGGGTTAATTTCGGGTTCTGAGGCCCTCCGTGGGCCTGACGTAGGAGCAGTTGGCCTGACGTAGGAGCAGCGGCCCTCCCTGGGCTTGACTCGTGAACTGTGGCCCTCTCTCGGCTGGACTTGGGAACAGGAGCCCTCTCTGGGCTTGACTTGGGAACAGGAGCCCTCTCTGGGTTTGACTCGGGAACTGTGGCCCTCTCTGAGCTGGACGTGGGAAAAGGAGCCCTCTCTGGGCTGGACGTGGGAACAGGAGCCCTCTCTGGGCTTAACTGGGGAACAGGAGCCCTCTCTGGGCTGAACTTGGGAACAGGAGCCCTCTCTGGGCTTGACTCGGGAACAGGAGCCCTCTCTGGGTTTGACTCGGGAACTGTGGCCCTCTCTGGGCTGGACGTGGGAACAGGAGCCCTCTCTGGGCTTAACTGGGGAACAGGAGCCCTCTCTGGGCTAAACTTGGGAACAGGAGCTCTCTCTGGGCTTAACTGGGGAACAGGAGCCCTCTCTGGGCTAAACTTGGGAACAGGAGCCCTCTCTGGACTTGACTTGGGAACAGGAGGCCTCTCTGGGCTTAACTTGGGAACAGGAGCCCTCTCTGGGCTAAACTGGGGAACAGGAGCCCTCTCTGGGCTAGACGTGGGAACAGGAGCCCTCTCTGGGCTTAACTGGGGAACAGGAGCCCTCTCTGGGCTAAACTTGGGAACAGGAGCTCTCTCTGGGCTGGACGTGGGAACAGGAGCCCTCCCTGGAGCAAGCTCAGGGGCGGGTGCCCACAGTCTCTTCCTCCGCATTCTCCTTTTTTGAGCAGAGGTGAAGGAGACTGCTGCTGTCAGCTGAGGGCTTGGAAGTGAATCGGCCGGGGGACGTGATGCTGGAGCGGCCGGCTGGCTTGATGACGGAGCGGACGGCAGGCTTGACGCAGAGCTGGTTCTGAATCGGGGACGGACACTTTCCAGACACCGGAGGATACCTTCAGTCCAGCTCAGTCCAGTGGTGTCTGGGAGGTCCACGGGGCGATGGTAATTGGCCCCGATCCAGAACAACGAATTAAGAGTGGCGTCATCCAACCGAATTCCCGGGCAAATTCTACAAAGGGAAGATCTCTGTGGGCTAGGGTGGCAAATCTTGCGGCTGTTTCCATTTCGAAACGGGGAACGGAAAACAAAACACTTTCTAAAAACGGAAACAATAACACGGGGAGAAGGGGCTACTGCGAAGGAGCGAGGAGACGAAGGAGAATTTGTGAAGAAAGTCTTTATTAATCCAAAGGAACGCACACGTAGCACAGGGGATTGACGAACAAGACTGGAACACGGGCAGTCCAAGGGCGTGACAGTCACATTGCATATGAGTGATTTTGGACAGAAGCTGTGTTACACTGAAAATTAAATGGGGTTTTTTATGAGAATGAGAGCCTCACACACACACACACACACACACAAAAGTGCTGTTAGTACCGTTCTGTGTTTGAGCAAATGATATGCATGTGCTAATTGTGCGTCAGGGTAACTGAGCATTTGAATCCTGTCATCCTCTTTTTTGGGAAGGCGGCTGATGTTCGAATCTCCAGTGATTAGAATGAGTCTCTTAGATGTTAAAGACCAGTTACTGTATTTGTCCCCAAAGTGCTGTTCTGTGGACAGGATACTTTTACCAGTGTCCTCCTATTTATATATATTGCCCTTCTTTATAACACACTGGCTGATGCATCATCATCCTGCAAATGCCATCTAAATATGTTTCTTATGGGGGCATCTTCCCCCATATATTATTTTAAAAAATCTCTAAGCTCTATAAATTCAATGTTTTTAATAAAATGTAAAATAAGTCAATAAAAAAGGAAGGGAGGGAGAGTTTGCTGAAAATGTTTAATAGCTTTTTTGTAGTAAAAGCTTCAAAACGTGCAGAAACTCTCCCTTATTTACTGTATATTTTAACTCTTGCATTTTAAATATATTTAGTGTATTAATAGGGAGCCAGTGCAGTGTTGACAGAACTGGGCTAATATGGTCATACTTCCTGGTTCTAGTAAGAACTCTAGCTGCTGCATTTTGGACCAGCTGGAGTTTGTTTATTAAGCATGCAGAACAACCACCCAATAAAGCAAGAGAGAAGGCTTTAAACATCATATAGATTTTAAAATCTTGCTTATTACTTATAAAGCCCTGAATGGTTTAGCACCTCAGTATTTGAGCAAGCTCTTATTGCATTATAGTCCTCCACGTCCGCTGCGTTCTCAAAACTCTGGCAATCTGATAATACCTAGAATATCAAAATCAACTGCGGGTGGCAGATCCTTATCCTATTTAGCGCCCAAACTCTGGAATAACCTACCTAACATTGTTCGGGAGGCAGACACACTCTTTCATATTTAATGCTGTAAAGTTGCTTTGACACAATCTGTATTGTTAAGCGCTATATAAATAAAGGTGACTTGGGGCCACTGGGTTCAGTAGTAGTGTGTGCTCTGTGTGTTATCATAGTGTAAGTTATCAGACCAGTTTATCACAGTGTCCCGCAGCAGCAGCACTCACTCCCTCCAGACACACACGGCCCTGAGTCTTTGATAGCACAGCGGGAGGACAGACATGCGTATCACATCCCTTCCAGCAGCCCACAGATAACCAGCAGCTCTGGAAAACGAAACTTCATTAATATGACCATCAGCTGCACAAGAACACATGAATCAAAATTATTAACGTGACATAAGCAGAAGACGAAAACTGGTAACTTTGTGAATACATAAACAACAGCCAAAGTGTGACTTACATTGGTGATTTGTGAGCCTTTAATGCTCTCACAGCAATGAACACATTATGTGTTTCTTCTGTCATTCTACTACAAATATATGAAAAAAAGTGCAAAAATGACACAGCTAGTCAATCTTTCAAAACAAGCTAGCATACTTTGATTACAGTTATATATACTTTAATTGTTTCAAAACAAGATCTTTGTAATATGCAATGAGGACATTTGGTTTAATCACTGAAACACAGCAGTATACTGTATATTTAATTCATATATGATAATCTTTCAGTTTAGTACTTTTAAAAATCAGTTCATTCAAAAGCAAACAATGCGAGATGCATGTTTCAAATCAGCCACAGAGTTGTTACAGTAACACAGGCTACAGTTGTCACATTAGAAAATGCACTTACATTACTTAACTCGCATAACTGACATGAAGTTTGTAATGCAGTCTGTCCAGTGTGTTATCAAAAGGTGTGATAAGTGCTGCACACTGCTGGTGGTTGAGGAGAAACCCCCTCATATGACAGTAAAACGCTTTGGGTGTACAGTAGTACATAGTAAAACCCTTTTGTGCAGGCACTTGCTTGTACTGGATGTGTTTGAGGGAAAGAGTGTGGGATTTGGATATTATATAGTTATAATAATCTCTCCAGGTCTAGTCTACTCTATTATATGTTTACATACACAGGCAGCTTTGAGAAGACTATAATATGTTGTTATGTACTGCTCACTTGTGGTCTAAAGGTGTAACTATGAGTGCACGGTTACTTCAACATGATCTCTGCTTCAGCTACAAACTGAAATATTTTGTTATTTAATAGATTTAGTTACCGAAAGAGATCCAGGGATTAAATACATTAAACTTTTAGTGGATTGAGTTTAAACATTTCAGATACATCTCATAAATATTTGCTTCTAGTGTCTTTGGTTAGTCTCACTGAGTACAAGATGAATATATTAATTAACTGACCAGTAACAAAAATTCATTTGCTTGTGATTATTCTCTCATTGTCTCGAATCTCATCTCAAATTTAATATCATTACACTTTTTAAAGATATCTAGAAATCAGTCTTTATTAACAGTTTAAACAGTTCATAAATCTATCACATGGGACATTAAATGTTTGCCAAAATAAGCAAATGTTTTTAAGCAAAATGAGGTTAATTATGTTATTTATAAATGCCAAAGTTTTTCCTTATAAAGTGGGATTTGTGAATTTGCCAGGAAATATTACAGTTGAGAAAAGAAACACACATTTGGAAATGTGAGACAGAGTGGAGAGAGGCAGCAATAACAACTGATCGCCCCTGACAGGAAATGACATGCATGTTGTTCCTGCTCACTGCTCGGTTGCATCAAAAGAGAAGAAACAGAATCAGCATATTATTATGATTTCTGAAGATCATGTGACAATGAAGACTGGAGTAATGATGCTGAAAATACAGCTGCGCATCACAGGAATAAATTAGATTTTAAAATATATTCAAATAGAAAGCAGTTATTTTAAATAGTAAAAACATTTCACAATATTACTGCTTTTGCTGTATTTCTAATCAAATAAATGCAGGCTTGGTGAGCAGAAGAGACTTCTTTACAAAACATTAAAAATCTTACTGTTCAAAAACTTTTGACTGGTAGTGTACATCAAGGACACAACACAAAATAAGCCCCATCAAGTTGCAGGCACATGTAACTAAAGTTAACAAACACAGAACACAGGTTATAGAATGGACCAATGAAGTTTTAAATTTGCATTATGTGAGAGTTATTAGAACTCATGAGGGACAGTGCGAATACTGATGATCTAGAAAGCAGCACTCTTGCTTGTGTGATAATGCTTATCTATTATATTATAAAGAGAAAAATAAGAATTCTTACAGAGGCAATTCATATCTTACATTTTGGGAGCTTTTTTTTATTAATCTTTGCTGCATTTCTGACCTTGCACAATGCTACTATTGCCCAAATTAGGCTGGCTGTATTGAGATGTTAATAGTGGTTTAGCAGCAGTGCTGAAGTTTGGGGCAAACACAATCGTTAGGCCAGATTTATATAAAAACTAACATCTTGCAAAAAGGCACTTATGTAGTCAGATTACAGATACAGACATTTTTCCCCAGTTCTATTTTGATAAACAAGACACATTACATGGAAAGTGTTTTTACTATGGTAAACGCCTGGATTTGAGAGTATCAGCTGAACTGGAGACGCTGCACAGAATGAGTAGCCAGCTGCTCTTGAATCGCACTGCATGAACTGAAACATACCTAATGCCCAACTACAGCAGTGCAGGGACTGCCCATATGATTAAATAAAAAATCTAAATGTATTCCCAATATTAAAAATATGAATCATATTTTTAAAACTGGAAATATTATATTTGTAATATATTCAGTTTAAACCTTCAAATGCTTCAATGGGTGAGAAAATACATTTTTGGTAAAAGCTACATTTTTGTTTTTTAATACATCTCATATTTGTGAGCCATATTTTATATGGCCATATGGGAGCGACCTTCTGCTTTTATGCTTAAGATGACCTTTTACATCATGGAAAGAACTTGTCATATCTGCCATTCACAAACTACACAACATGCCCGCTCTGAAGTGGAGGTAAACATGTATCATTTTTATTCAAATCAATTTAAATCACAGGAAAAAACATTTTGCATGCAGCACTGTTCCAGCATAAAATTAAAGAAAAAAAAACTGAAAATGATTTGTATGGAACACCCTTTAATCTACACCAAGCAAAGCAATGACATTTTTACTAATCAAAAACATTGAACATAAGTGTGCTCAGGTCTGGGATCATGATATATAGTATATATTTTAAAATGTTTTTATTCTCTTTCTTTTTGTAAGATTATTTATGTATTGCCTTTATTCCATTAGGACAGACAGACAGGGATAGATGGCGAGAAAGTGGGATGTGATTGGTAAAGGTCCTCGAGTCGGGACTTAAATGAGTTTATATGTACTTCGAGTATCTAGGAAACACATAAAAAAAAAAAAGAATGGCTAAACAATTGTCAGCAACTTTTTATATGTTGTAACAAGTTGTACTATGCTTGCTAACTATCCTAGAGAGATACTTTGACAGATCATGACTATAATATTTCAATATACAGTGCTGTATATGCTAACTATCCTAGAGAGATACTTTGACAGATTTGATTATAATATTTCAGTATACAGTGCTGTATAGAAGTGGAGAAAGTGAAGTCTTCAATATGCCAAAAAAGCCAAGGATTTAAAAGGTCTGTACTGAGCGAGTGATGTTAAGACATATATCATTTGTAAATCAAAACTAAGCTTTGTCTAATATGAGTGTTAGGGTAAGAACACGGAAGAACTTTATCCAGGATCTAACTTTGATTTCTCTCTCATCTGAGAAGAGCAGAGAACTTCCACATTTCTGTGCACTGCGAGAGCAGAATGTCTTTGTAGGGGTTGGTAAAAATGAATGTGCTCAAAATGCATATGTCTATATGAGTAGAGAAAAAAGACACCTCTTAAAATTTTGGGTGGTATTTGTGCCTTAAAAACATTAATTATGTTATATAAATTGGTGTAAATTCATCATCTTCATTTTCATTCATCAGTTCACTGAGTGGAAAAGAATGCTTTGTTGCTGTTATGCTTGCCGCCTGAAGAGGGCGCTTAACGCTATTGTTTCAAGGTAATGCAGCGGGCAAGTCAGAATCAATTAAATATTGCCGAAGACTGCAGCCAGTACTCCTCTGTCTTACAGCGTCTCTTTTCATTATATTACAGTGCTGGCCAGAGTTGTACATCTAACTTACCCACTCAGGCGTCCCAGACTTGAGGCGGGTAACAACTTGGGGGCTCGTGCGGGATCAGCGCCACCTGGTGGTCGGGTGCTGATCAGTAAAGAACCACAGTGGTTGAACGTCTTTCATCCCAGACCAGTGAGTTGAACGGCAGACACCAGCAGTCCAGTCATGGCTACTCTTCGAGAATTACGGTGGGAGATCGAGAAGCAGCTCCACCTGCTGGTCAGTTCTTCGAACTGCAAAGCACTCTATAAAGTAGCCCTGTGTTGCGCGGAAGAGGAAGGAGAGATGGTCCCAGGCGTGGATGCAACAGAAGTGGAACTCTACGACTTCATCGTTGATTTCATGCGAGGAGAACAACTGCAGAGTCTAGAGGACCAAGGAATGGCTCGCTTGCTGACCCTTCATGACCTCGTTCGTGAGTTGACTGCTACGGAACAAGGTTTCGCTTCCAACGTCGAAGAAAACGAAGTGCCTGTGGGACTGGTATCACAATCTGCATCGACATCAGTAGCTGCCAAGATGCAGGTAGCACAAACTACAGGTCTAATGTCACATGCAAGAGCTGAACAAACTGTTCCACTGCCTAAAGTGTCTGAACAAATGACTGGTCTGATCAAATTCTCTGATGTTGCATCCTGTTTCCCACGTAGAGAGTTTAAAATTTATGGTGGACAAATTTCTGATTCAAATTCAGACGTGGGAGGCGACAGCATTTGCAAGCAAATTGATGAAGGTATTGCAGAAAATTTCACAGAGTCAGAAATTATTCGAACAGTGTTAAAGGTCATCAAACCTGGTACCTTCAAAGAGATGCTTATCACAAAAGACAGCCTTACAGTGTCTGAGTTAAAACGGTTCCTTAGAGCTCACCTTCGGGACAAGAGTAGCACTGAATTATTTCAGGAGCTGAGTAATGCAAAACAACAGGACAAAGAATCCCCTCAACAGTTTGTATATAGGTTAATGGGGCTTAAGCAGAGAGTGTTGTTTGCTTCAGAACAAACAGAATCTGAGTTTCAGTATGATCGTAAATTAGTCCAAGGTGTTTTCCTACACTCACTGTATCAGGGTCTGAATGAAAAATACACCTTTGTCCGGAGGGACATTAAAGCAGCAATAGCGACACAGACAACCACAGATGATCAGATTCTAGAACTGATTACACAGTCTGTTAGTGAGGAAACTGAAAGGCAAAAACGAATAGGTCACACATACAAACCCAGAGTCACAATTGTCAGTGTCACACAGCAGGATGATGTGAATGATCAATATGCTCCCCCGAGTCATGCAGAAGTTAAAGCCAATCGTGATGCCATTCATGAGCTTTCTGCACAAGTATCTGCGTTGACCATGAACCTAGAGAAAGTTGTCATGTTCATGGGCCCTGGTGTTCCACAGCAAACAAAAATAGTCGCAGCAAGTGCCCAACAACCAGTAAAATCGGAAGCGAAGGGTAAATGCAAAGAGTGTATATCCCAAAATGTTGAAGTGTGTACTCACTGTTTCGTGTGTGGTCAAGCAGGGCACCGAGCTGTGGGCTGTCTCATGAAAAGTCGAGCGTTAAAAGAGAGGAGGTCACTGGGGAGGGACCACCAGTGACCACAGAAGATCTTGTGTCCCAAACTACTCACCGTGCTTCCAGAGGTGAGGGACCTGTAACCCAAAACACATCCAACAGAGCGAGTGAGACTGTAGAGAAACGTGTTGCACAGCTGAGCTGATTGGCAGTCGCTGCATGATAACTTGCCAGTTAAATGGTGTCCGGGCTCAAATGCTTTTGGACAGTGGAGCCCAGGTCAGTATTGTTGGATGGGTGTGGCTAAAGCAATACTTACCAAACATCGAAATTCAACCATTAGAATCTCTACTAGCGGATAGCCAGCTTCACGTCACTGCAGCAAATGGGACAGCCGTACCCTTTGATGGATGGGTTGAGGTTTTATTAGAAATCTCAAGTGGCAAACAAAACACGAGAAATGTTCACATATGACGCTCTGGGCAAACCATCGTATCGACCTTGGAGAGCAGAAGCAAAGGCACTTTGGTCTACACCGCAATACATCCCACAAGAAAATGCTCCTTACTACCAGTATATGCCCACTCATCCCTGCTGTCATTGGTGTCCTAATGGTTACTGAGGTAGTGTTTTGAAAACAAAGAAGATTAAAGTAAAAATAATGAGTGTCAGAGGTAATTCAGATGTCAGGAGCCATCTAAGAAAGTAGGGGAGAGTGTAGGGGTTGGTAAAAATGAATGTGCTCAAAATGCATATGTCTGTATGAGTAGAGAAAAAAGACACCTCTTAAAATTTTGGGTGGTATTTGTGCCTTAAAAACATTAATTATGTTATATAAATTGGTGTAAATTCATCATCTTCATTTTCATTCATCAGTTCACTGAGTGGAAAAGAATGCTTTGTCGCTGTTATGCTTGCCGCCTGAAGAGGGCGCTTAACGCTATTGTTTCAAGGTAATGCAGCGGGCGAGTCAGAATCAATTAAATATTGCCGAAGACTGCAGCCAGTACTCCTCTGTCTTACAGCGTTTCTTTTCATTATATTACAGGTGAGCAAAACTGATTCAAAAACTGGTTGAAACTAATGTAAAATTACAGTGCTGGCCAGAGTTGTACATCTAACTTACTCACTCAGGCGTCCCAGACTTGAGGCGGGTAACATCTTCAGGGAAGAACTCGTCCACCTCAGGAGGAACGTCCAGACCTTTACCATCCATGTAGGGAGCAACCGTTTCTTTCAGACTGGAGGACAGACAGAAATCAATCAGTTATGATACATTCCCATATACTCAGTTTGACAGAAGCAGTACAAACACAGGCTGGTAGGCTGCATGTAAACATGACAGTGGGGCTCAGAGGAGGATCGGTTCCTCATAACCTGTCAGAAATTACATTAAGTAACATTTCATGAGCCTTCCTCATGAGTTCACTGAGTGAGTCAGATGTTGATTCGGATACAACTCTGACATTTAGTGAAGGATTTGTCAGACTGATTCAAGGCAGTAACTTGAGGGAAAATAATTCATTAACAAGCTAATTTACCAACACTTGACAGATGTGGTCAGATCAGAAATAGAAATCAGAAATAGAAAATAAACATTTGGAAGTATTTATTACAGTGGAAAAACATAAGCCTTGTGTTGCCTGCCACATTTATATTCATCTATACACATGTACTCTGGTAATTATACGTACATTAACAACCAAAGCGAAAACTCACTTCAATCATGACAACTCTCAGAACATTTTAGCATGTGATGGATATGACAATGTTAATGTATTTGGTCTTGGCGGAACAGATCTGCTACACTGCTGTTAGATCCTGTACCCACTAAATTACTGAAAGAGTTGTTACCTGTAGCAGAAGAACCGCTTCTGCTTGTGCCAAGTCGTTTAACTCTGAATATCATCGGTTACGTTAACAACCAGTCGCCTGCGACATCTAGAGTTTCATGACTGAACTATATATTTGTTCTGAATGAATCACATTAATGATCAATGTTGTATTCAAAACAGCAAATTTTGCCTACCCCCAGTCAGGCCTGAAAGTGTGCGTGTCTTTTGGGTTCTTCAGAACTAAAAGCAGAAATTCATGAATCTCCATCAGGAAGGCACCAGCGCTGGATTTAGTTATAAAACTAGTGAGCTGGGTCTTGTGTTCCTCCTGCAGAGGGTGCTTGTACTCCTCACTGATGTCCTTAAAAGGGTCCTGAAGAGCAGATGAACAGGCATGATCACACACAAACTCACTGAAAGCTCAAAGCAGAATGCCATTTTTACTGTGTTGAGTGTCTCACCCCTTCAGACGCAGGAGGGTCTCTGATTTTTTCACAAACATAGATTTAATTGATTTCTTTCATAAATTGCATTGACTGCCTTAAAATATGAGACCAATGTTTCAGGAATTTAAGACACAGAATAGGACGTTTATACGATAACTGTTTTATTTCCCATTTGGGTTTTTTTATATGCTTTATTTTTTAAGATAATTTTTTTTCCAAGGCATTGTTAGATGCCAGTGTTTCCTGTCATAGCTATGCAAAGATTTCAAAAACAGTGTCATAGCTACTAAACTATTTCTTGTTTTGATTTTAAATCTGTATTTAACCTCAGAACGATCTCAAAGTAAAAAGAGGTGTTTGTGGTGACTGCTTTAAAAGTAAATTATTATAATCTTATTTCAAGTGATGAAGGCTTTTGCAAGTCTGATAGTAATCAGTGTTGAGTACTACTGTAAGGTTAACACTGCCTGCTTTAAACGTTTAAAAATGATTAACAGTTTAAAACATTAATTAGAACTTTAGAAAAGTAATCAAAAAGTAACCAAATGTAATCAGTTACATTACTTTAATAAAGTAATTTAAATAGTTACACTACTTATTACATTTTAAATAGGGTAACTTGTAATCTGTAACCTATTACATTTCCAAAGTAACCTTCCCAACACTGCTCATAATACTCGACTTCACATAATACGCTGTTTTTAATACAGTAGTACAATAAGCTTTTAATGAAGCAACTCAACGTTCCTTCGTTACTAGTTCTAAAGTTATATTCACGAATTAGTAACAGAGACTTGGACTCAGCTGTTAGACTGGCAAACTGAGATTTGAATCCGTAGCGGAAGGACGTAGTTCTGCACAAAAGAGGGTTTTTAAAGACACTCCGATGTTGTTTTTCTTATGTATTTACACACTCGTGCCGTCAAACTGTTGTATAAACGCAATATCACACTCGTAGCCATGAGATATGGCTGTATATCGGCACAGCCATAGCTCACGTCTACTCGTGTGATATTGCTCATGTATATAATTGTATATAATACATATTTTTAAATTGGCACAAATATTTATGTACTTTTCAAATGTTTACATGCTTTTCTTCTCTTTTTTCTTTTTGTTCTCAACAGCTCTCACTCGCTGTGATGGAGCAGTGATGAAATATTGTTCTTGAAAATATTTCCCATTATTTCAGTAATAAATATGTATGCAAATTACAGCGAAGTGCAACAGTTACGGTGTTTGGCTGTGGTCAAAAAGGATTTAAACTGAATTTTTAATTGATTTCTTCTTATAAACTGAGAAATGTGAATTCGGGTGGCAATTAAATTACCACACGACCTTGGTGTTTTGTCAGAAAACGTTAGGTAATTCGGCCGGGGATTTTTACGCTGGGGGTGGAAGAAAAACATTAGCATTCTGGATTCGGACGGCGATAAAAATCACAGACTAACCCCTGTAAATGTTGAAAATAGATAACGTCCCCATGAGAAACAATTACTGTCCAAATAGGGCTATTGTAACGCGTGGTCAGACTCAAGACACAGACAGGTTAGAATCAAACAGATGGGTTTATTGCACAGATGTAGATGAATAGCAGAAGTAGGTAGGATATGGCAGATAAGGAGTCTTTACTGAGTTGGGCAAGGATACTGATGACGGTATAATCTGTTACCAGGTTTTGGAGAGCGTGAGAAGACGAAGGAGATCGGGAGACTTGGAACAAGAGTTCAGGTAAGTAGCTTGGTATGAGTAATGAGTCCTTTTCCACAATGGAGACCAGACAATGGGTTTGTGTGAACTGAGTGCTCTTATACTGTGGTGCTGGTGATTAGTGAATGACGGTCAGGTGCGGGTGATCAGAACTCCGGTGATTGGGATCGCTGATGAGTGGAAGAGCCTGGTGTTTCCGTGACAGCTATATTTTAGGAATATAACATTTTATTTTGTGCATGTGAATTGGTTTCTGTGAGTATAAATATATATATACACAGTGTGTTTTTTTGTATTTATTTATCTTTTTTTTTGTGCACATGAATTAGGTTTCATGCATGCAAATTAGGCTATGCATGTGTGCATCTTGTCTTCTGTGTGAATTATTATTGAGACTAATTTCGCTCCATACCTTGTCATTTCTAGGCAGTGTTGCCAGCTAATTTTCAGGTGAAGTTGCTAAATGACGTTGTGACATCATTGGATGATGATGTCATTATGTAACCATGACACGAAACTGTGTCATTGCGTGGAATACACATTAGGCTTGTTCGAGATGCATCGGCGCTGCGCAGACCAATCGGCATGACATCAAAGTACCGTGAGAGCGATTGAAGAGCAGATGACTCTTTATGCTTTTGAATCACTCTCGCAGTACTTAGATGACATACGCTGATTGGTCTGTGCAGTGCCGATGCATCTCGAACAAGTCTATCGAAATTACTCAAATCTCAGCAAAGAATATAATTTTAAATATGTTCATTTAGATTTGATCATAAAAATAATATAAACATTTAATATATATTTGTAAATATAAACATTTTTCATTACATATTTCGATTTTTAAATACAACATTGAATTATTGAAAAGTTACACATTTTTGAAGATTTACATTTGATGTATTTTCTAAATAACTAATAAAACTACACATTATTAACAATTAGAGTGTAGCATTTAACTTATTACTACTACACTGCTTTAAACTATAAGGAAAGTCCATAAAAATAGGGCACAGTGTACTGTGTTAATATTAAGGAATTTTCTGTATTAATTTTTCACCAGCATTTTACCTGTATTTTAAATTACACATTGCATTTTGATAGATACATAGATAGATACACTGAACAAAATTATAAACGCAACACTTTTGTTTTTGCCCCCATTTTTCATAGCTTGATAAGATCGATTTTTGAGATAATGGTAACACTTTATAATAAGGTTTCATTCGTTAATGTTAGTTCATGTATTAACTAACATGAACAAACAATGAACAATACATTTATTACATTATATATTAATCTTTGTTATTACACGGCTCTGTGGAATACTTGATTCTGATTGGTCAATTATATTCCCAGATAACAACCGCCAAATTGAATAACACACCGCTCATCCGGGTACTACGAGTTATCTTGACCGGTACTACTTATATGCTTAACGAGTCACTCCGCTATCGTTGACTGTCTGGCGCCATCTTGTGACTGAAAACACTTAACCACCGTGTGTTACAATGGAAGACTTCAGCATTAATTTCAACATATATGGTAAAAACAAATCTTTTTAGCCGTGTAATAAGCGGGATAATGTACATCCAGCCGGTTGTTATCTCAGAATAAATCCCTTCAGGCTGATACAAGACCTGATCACCCTGTCTGGGTTTATTCTGAGATAACAACCGGTTGGATGTACATTATCCCTTACTTAATGTTAGTTAATGAAAATACAGTCGTTCATTGTTAGTTCCTGTTAATTCACAGTGCATTAACTAATGTTAACTAATGAACCTTATTGTAAAGTGTTACTGAGATAATAAGATCAACAGTGTACGTAACTGATTAACAATTATAGGAACAAACTAACAACTAAGGTGTATCATAAATTAACAACTATTATTGCACAAGTGCAACTAGCAAATTGATTTACATGTGATGTGTGTGCTGCTAGGCACCTCTCTCCAATTCTCTACCAGCTGATGTGCTGCTTTGCTGGCTAGCTGTTCAATAGTTTCTTCTTTTTGTGTGGTTAAGAGAAATGCATGCCTTTTCGTAATTTGAGTCACTTTTCAACAGTTGCTAAAAGTTGTCAAATATATTTTTAAAATAGCTACATTTTTTGCTAGGTGCTTTAAAACAAGTTGCTAGGGTATTCTGAACAGTTGCTAAATCTAGCAACAAAATTGCTAAGTTGGCAACACTGTTTCTTGGCTGGACTACTGCAATGCTCTTCCGGCTGGACTTTCATCATGTGCAATTAAACCTCTACAAATGATTCAGAATGCCACAGCACAAATTAAATTCAGTGAGCCCAAGAGAGCGCACATCACAGTATTTCTCTGCACTGGCTTCCGGTTGTAGCTCGCATCAAGTACAAGACTTTGATGCTTGCTTACAGATCAGCCACAGGCTCTGCACCCTCCTACTTCCTCTCACTCTTATGAGTATACATCCCCTACAGGAACCTGAGGTTGGTATGTGAGCGATGCCTTGTGGTATCATCAAAGAGAGGCACAAAATCACCTTCCAGAACACTTTCCAAAACATTTCAACAGCTAATTAGACTTTATTCAAATTTAAAGGGCTTGTGCATTTAAAATAGTAGATGACATTGTCGCTCTCTTTGCTGTGTAGAGCTTTTTCACATTTACATGTAGGCTACGTCCACACGAAGCCAGAGCTTTCCCTATCCAATCTTTTTTCCCCCTCGTCTCAAGAAATATCTGCGTCCACACGAAACCACAAAACTGACACAAAACGATGTAGTATACATGTCAGACCAGTATGTGGCGCTGTAATTCTGCCACAGAGATACACTAAAAACGGAGAAGACTTGGACTATGCGCATAAACCTTGCGCGCGGTATACAAACGAACATGGAACAATACATTTATAATATGTAAGTGCAAATGACAAGTCTCGGTTAGCCTAATGCTGTACACATAGCAAGGTTTTTATATATATAGAAGTAGATAGAATAGAAAAAATAGAAAGCTAGTGTTTTTTTTTAAATAAAAAAAGAAGATAAATATAGATAAAGTAGAATTAAAATAGAATAGAGAGTGCTAGAGTTACAGGGTCAAATAAAGATGGAAGAGATGTGTTTTTAGCCGATTCTTGAAGATGAAGCTGCTCGGATTGAGTCATTCCACCAGGAGGGAACATTTAATGTAAAAGTCTGTGAAAGTGATTTTGTGCCTCTTTGGGATGGCACTACAAAGCACCGTTCACTTGCAAAACGCAAGCTTCTGGAGGGCACATAAGTCAGAAGTAGTGAATTTAGGTAAAATGGTGCAGATCCATTGGTTGTTTTGTAGGCAAACATCAATGCCATGAATTTTATGTGAGCAGCTATTGGTAGCCAGTGCAAGTTGATGAACAGAGGTGTGACACGAGTTATTTTCGGCTCGTTAAAAACTACTTTTGCTGCCGCATTCTTGATTAGTTACAGAGGTTTGATAGAAGTGGCTGGAAGACCTGCCGAGAGAGCGGAAAAAAGAAGATAAATAGATAAAGTAGAATTAAAATAGAATAGAAAGTGCTAGAGTTAGAGGGTCATATAAAGATGGAACAGATGTGTTTTTAGTCGTTTCTTGAAGAAAACAAGACATAAAAATATATCTTTAATATATAAAATGATATCTTGATATAAAACATAAAATTACATCCGTTATCCAGCGCTAGTTTCAGCAACATTTCCTTGCCTCCTTTGAAGTTGCAGTGAAGAGACTATACAGTGTATGTTGTTTTTATTACGCTAAATTCACTGTTACACTAGCTAGATCACAGTTTAGATGCACTCGAAACATAGCAAGCTGAGGACATCTACTGGTTAAAGTCATGTAAATGCAACAAGAACAGTGAAAACTGAAACTTCTACTGACTGACTCATATGGAAGTATGAATAAAATTTGTCTTCAAAAGACGGATTACTCTCTAAGTAGAGTGATGTACCCAAAAGCATATTTTTTTCCTTAGCTGTTTTAGCGACATGTAAAGCAGCAGCAGGTCACATACATCCAATAGTCATCATTAGTAGTTATAGATCAGATTTTTTCCCCCCTAAAATCTAAAAAACACATGGGAACCAAATGGGAACGTTCCGTGTTAGCTGGGTGGCATCTCTACATTATGTCTGGATTGGAAAAGAAAAATCTTCTCCTTTTCAAGGCATAGCTCATACACTAATAAATGCAGGCTCCCTCCAGATAAGTAAAAGAGGAATACCCAGTGGGACCCGACCTCTGATGAAGTGCAGAGCAGTGACAAGGGTACCTCCTGAGGACAGATTTGACAATGGAAATCACTGCTTATTAAAATCACAACTTACTAAAGCAAAAAACCCTGCATTTACATGAAAGACCAAGTACATCTGTTTACAGTACACTGCCTTGTGGCTTTGTGACCTGGATGCTTCGCCAACTTTCATAGTCAGTGATGAACTGATATAAGTGTTTCACTGACAAAATCATACTGTCACCCATTTTATCTCTAATATATCTCTCTTTAGAAGAATTTCATAGACTCGTGGACAATAATTTTCTTTTCTTTTTGTTGGAAATACATTTTGAAAAAAAAAAAGTGTTAAAACAGCATTAAAACTCAATACTTTGTCATGATTTCCACACAGTTCTGTTGAATGTTTACAATCGAGCAGGACTGTTCCAGAGTTGCGCAATTACCTCGTTTTTTTAAAGTCTAGATCTAGGCACAATGAGCAGACAGGGATCACTGGACCTCAATGTTCTAGAAGGGGTGTATGGTCGGAGCAGGTTTGTCAGGTACTGAGGGGCCAAATTATTGAGGGCTTTATAAATAAATTAATTAATTCTATATTTGATGGGTAACCAGTGCAGTGCAGATAAAATGGGAGTTACCTACTGAACCAGAGAGTAGTCTAGCAGGTGCGTTTTGAACTAGCTGTAGACGGGAGAGGGAAGACTGAGAAACATCGTAATAAAGTGAATTACAATAATCTAAACAAGTTGTTACGAAAGCGTGAATCACCGTTTGGAAATTAAGAGGGGTTTTCACTTTAGAAAGTTGACAGAGATGAAAAAAGCATGATTTTACAACAGTACTGATCTGTTTGTCAAATTTTAAGTTATGATCAAACAGAGCGCCCAGATGTCTTGCACATTGAGTGTCATATGGGGCCAGAGGTTTCATTCAGGGCCTATAAGGGAATTGACATGCCTAAGTTTAAGCGCAAAATGGGTGTCCATTAAAGGGGTGTGATCCTTCTTACCACCTATGTGTTCAATGGCAACATATTTGTATAGGAAAATTTCCATGATCTACCTAGATTCCCTTGACAAACGTAGTGTGACTGACTAGTAGCTTCAGGTTTTGCATGATGGTATCTGCATTAAGCTGGGTTTCTACCACTTTCTACCACTTTCCATTTGTTTCTTTGAGTGCTGTCATCTTATGGTATCACAATGTTATCTTCTTGTAAATTTTGTGATGTTCTCTGCCATTTCTGATGTTGTTGGAGATTTAACAGATGTTCATGATTCCATCTTTGCCAAATTGAAAACAGTACAAAATCAAATACAAAATGGCGCTTTGCATGATTATGGACACTTTTGTTTACATTTTACAAACAAAAATACCTCGTTGGCCGCATGTTATGAAAAGAAGTCCTTGAATCTTTTAGGGTCTCCTGAAAGTTCAATTCAATTCAAGTTTATTTGTACGGCGCTTTTCACGATACAAATCATTGCAAAGCAACTTTACAGCAAATTAAGTTTCTACAATATTTAGTGGTAGCTTATCAGTGGTGACTGTCAGTTAATGTACATATGGCAGAAATGTACGGAAAAATCAATTAATCACGTAATCAAACAGATGGTGAACACTATTAACAGCAATTATTATATGATGCAATCAAACTTGTAGCAAAATGTGGTAGTTCTGTATGTTGTTTCAGGGTTGGCATCATCTGAGGTCCTCTGAGGGGTTGGCATCATCTCTTCTCAGGTGTTCTGGATCCAGACTGAAGCTTGTGTAAATCCTAGTTACCACGGGATGTCAATCCCAGCAGAAACAGAGAAACAAATAGAGACATAATTAGCGTAGCTGCTGTTCCAACCAAGCAAAATGTATTTGTTTAACCCAAACTAAAGAATAATAATGTGCATTTGATCAGATATAACTGCAGTACAAGATTATGAGATGCATTATTTGAATGCTTGGCCAAAGAGATGTGTCTTTAATCTAGATTTAAACAGAGAGAGCGTGTCTGAACCCCGAACGTTATCAGGAAGACTATTCCAGAGTTTGGGAGCCAAATATGAAAAAGCTCTACCTCCTTTAGTGGACTTCGCTATCCTAGGTACTACCAAAAGTCCAGA